>NC_080595.1:3475000-3590000 GCF_027887145.1 Ammospiza caudacuta | reverse complement strand
AAGCACGTAAGCAATCACCTATAATGCAATAAACTGTGGGAAAGGGTTCTGGCTATGATGGGAGCTCCCCAGCAGACAGCACCCACCCTCCCTGCTGGGGATCCCCACAACACAGCACTCTATCAGAGGTCACTAAATGAGCAAGGAGATGGTCACTACCCAACAAGTGGTGCTGCATTCACCTCCTCTGTCATTCTCTGCAGCTGAAGTAATCTGCCTTAATTAAGAGAAGTGCCTTAAACATCAGAGCATTGCACAGGTGGACAAGTGTCTATTCAGGAGAAGTTTCTGACCTTCTGCAATCTCAGAACTAGGAAAATCTGAAATTAGCGATCCAAAACCACTACACCTCCTCATTAACAGGGGGTTCAGTTTCCTAATAGCTGTTGTGAGACACAAATTTTTGGGACCCAGCAAAGCATTTCCCTTGGTCTGCAGGGGGCTGCTTTAAAAGCTGCAGCACAACCTCAGCATTGTTTAGAAATGGCCAAACAAGCAGATCCCTTGTGGAACCCCAAATGGGTTACACTGGGTTACATACATGGGTTACAAATCAAACCCCTTCTCTCAGCTGTCCTTCAGAACCACCTTCAGCTCAGCACCTTGGGTTTGGAGTCTGGGCAATGACTTAAGTGACACAGGAGGTATCAGAAGATGGTGGGACCTGCCCTGTAAGTGACAAAACTGGTCATTTACAAAACCAGCCCAGGTTTGGAGCTGCCAGTCTGGGACTTGACTACCTTCACACATCAGTGGGGTCATTTCTATCTCCAGAGGTGTCTGGAACACCACACATGCAGCCACCACTGCTCTGAAAAGCTTAAGGGAGTTTTATTTCTGAAAACCAGTGTCTGATTACTCCACAGCAAAGACAATCCTGGAGAAGCAAGAGGCACATAGAAACAGCCCAATTTATATTAAAAAATATTGACGGAATCCAGTGTTATGACCTGTTATGACTGATTTAAGACTTCTATTTTCTTTAACACTTTTCAATTATTTCCCTCTCACACACATGCTATTCATCAGCTTAGAAAAACCTCTCAGGCCAGCATGCAGATTTTCAGCCTCAATCGCTACAGTACACGAGTTCTAGATCTGAGAGGCCAAAAAACATCTATTTGACTAAAGAGCTATAAGGCAGTCATAAAAATTATGGATCACAGAAATAAGCAATTAGTGTTATCTTCAATTGCTTTATTGGCAGTATTCACTCGTTAGAATAGAGGCAGCAGTAAAACAGATTGCAACATACTGTATAACAGCATATGGGATTTTACATTATAATGCTATTCTCTGCCAAGAAGTCATATTTTCATTTGAATGCATGGAACAGATTATCACAGGGTTTCCAGCATTAGAAGTGGATGACCCTCTCTCTGCCTCTCCTCCTCCCTTCCCCCCAGCCTCTTGGCTATTAGGCAGTTTTTTAGGTTACGACTACATCAAAATAAGGATAGCACCAGAGCAGTGATAAGGGAGCTCTGCCTTCTGAATATTGACTCGTGCTCTGAGCCCTGGCTCACGCAGGCTGGGCATGTCACAGAGCTCTGGAGATAATAAACTCTGCTGTGGAGGCACTGGGTAGATGAGGAGTTGAGGCTTTGCCAGTCTTTTCCCCCAGCTGGCTTCAGCTCTAGAGGAAGCTGCCTGCCCGCCCATCTAATCACAGCCGAAGTGCCACAAAGGCAGCCACTAGCAAGAGGGCTGGAAGTAAAACAATAGGAATAATAAGAGGGGGAAAAACAGACTCTTTATACTGTATTTAACATTAGGGATATTTTCTGCAGTTGTTTGTCTGTGTCCGGGGCTGCTCTTTGCAGAGCAGCACCAGCATTTCGGGGCAGGGAATGGATCCCCCCCGGGACTGACAGGCAAGGGCTGGGCTTCACCTGCACAGCAGCAACCAGTGTGCAAATATCAATGCCTGGCCTGTTCTGGAAATGCTGGGAATATTCCATATCATGCTACAACTGCTCTGTTCAAATGAAGACACCTTCCTTTCACCAGCGCACTACAGGAAGTGAAGGATGCCAAAAGTATAGAAACCCCAAAAAGACAATTTGTTCTGGAGTTGTACTCCAAACTGATTCAAAAAATGCTTGTTTCCAAATGTACTTCTTTTGAAATGTCTGTGTATTGTTGAGGGGAGGGAAAACGGGGAATAGAGGGGTTAAATCCTTAAACAAAATGCTCCGAAGGGAAAAAGCACTTGCCGCTCTAGGAACACAGGAACTAGAAAGGCTACAGATGTAGGTAGTAATTTACCAGAACAAAGAAATTGGATGGAATTAGGTTTCATGTGTTACTATTTATTCAGCTCTAATGAAAGCCAAATAATTTGATAAAGCCTCAGTTCCCATCTGTATCTCTGAATTTCTGCACATATCCAAGACAGTTTCTATGGAGTGCGTTTCAGATTTCAGAATTTTCGGCTCAGTTTTGGAATTCAGAAGTTCAGCTTCATTACCAGAACAGCACTGTTAAACTATGATAAACACAATAATATGTTGAAATCCATACAACTCTTCAATATGCATAGGCACTTTCTGAGTATAACTTCCTTAAAGGGCAAGAGCACAATTATAATGTCTTATATTACTCCTTAAAATATAATAAAAAGTCTCTGTCTCAGCTGGGATTAAAGGTGCATAAAAACAGTCTGTCATCATCTCAATGTCTGTGTTAGAGACTACAGTCAGAATCTAGATGTTATTTGCCACAAATACCAGCTTCAAATTTTTTTCTCAAAAAGATCTGTAGAAATATTAGCAATAAAAAAGTGAGCTTTTAGGGATCCTGAAGTTTTCTGGGCAAAATGTGTGTCAATGCATGTTTGAAGCAAAAAAATTTGGGAAGATGAGGGGGTTTTTTAACCTGTTGAGAGAGGAGACTCCTCTCTCTGTGTTCTGGTTCAGCACCCCTACCTGTGTGTCATTGTATTCAAAGACTGAAATTCCTGGAGAAAACAAATTTTCATGGGGGACTCAAGTCACAAGGGGGACAAGACTGGCAAGAAGCAGCCAGTGACCAGGAATCGCTACAGTGACCCTCCTTGACTTCCCAGCTGTCCCCACCTCTGGCAGTAATCCCAAGGGAATTTGTGGTTATCCTCAGCTCCCTGCACTTGTCCCAAAAGCTGCCTGCTCTATTCAGGTGCTAATGTGTCAGCACTTCCACAAACCTTGCCCCACAAAGGACAGGATTTTCTAACTCAGAAGGCTGGCTGGTTTTCCTCCCTTCTTTGGGAAGCTGAGGGCTTCTTGCAAGAAGCTGTCCCAAATCTGCTCAGCGAGCCCAGCAGGATCCGATGGCTCTAAGCATCAACAGGTTTGAGTGCTTCAGGGGTTTGAGGAAAAAGGAGATCAAATAATCTGGTGGCTGCTCCTCACTATGCAAAATTACTGAAGGTAGCACAAGCAACAAGCACAGGATGCCCTGGAATGCCAAGTGTGTTCATTTATAAAATCCATGAAAACACCTGCTTTTTGTACAACTGAACTCCAGATAATAGCAACCTTTCCTCCCTTTCTCTGGATTTAGCAGCTGTTGCAGCCCAGCTCTTGAAAAAGAGGATACACATCACAAAGCAGTGTTGGAATCAAGCTGAGCTTTCTTGTCTGGCTTAGCTTCCAGGCTCAAGGGACTGTGTGTTTTGAAAATGTCACCGTGCTACTTTTCCTCTGAAGATGGACCTACCAAGTCAGGTGACAAAAGCTACAAAATGTAATCAGAAAAAAAAATTCTTCTCGCCTAGTTTTCATGTCATAACCATTAGTGCTATATAATTAAGCATTCTTGGAGGTAATGCAAGGGTGACTACAGTTTCCTAAGAAAAAAACAACAGTCAGGGCCCTGCCACCCTCCTAAGCAAAGGAGAGCTGAAAGGCAACTCCCACAAACGAGCAGTGCCACCCCTGACTTTGGCAAATCTTTGGCAGGCTGCAGTGGTTACAGTGTCAGGACAAGTTGGAGCAATGTATTTTGTACAGGATTCAGGGATTGAAATGTTCCCTCAGGACTGCACAGGAGTTTGCTCCAGGGATGGGGACTGATCTCACATTAACACACATATTAAGGGCATTGCAGTGAGCAAGGCTCATTTTTCCCATCCCTCTTTTGCCTCCCATCTGCTCCTTTCCAAAAAAAGTCCAAGGATCTCAGCTAACCAGAGGCTGCAGCACTACGGGTAGGGGAAGGGGGGGAAGGAGAGAAAAAGTTATTTTGTTTTGGCTCAGTTCTGTAATGAATTGCAGAAATTGATCTGTCATAGTGCAACAGATTGTAGCTTGATCTGCCAACAAATTGCAAGCAACAGTAGGTAATGACTAATTGCAAGTGGGGGGTGGGGGGGTTGTTCAATGCTTTCTTGTTTGGGGTTTTTGGATTTGGGGTCTTTTCTATAAGGAAAGGTAATATTTTCTGAAGGAATATAGGGACTCACAGACAGACAGGCAGTGTCCACACAAGGAAGTTTACCTGTTTTTTAATCAAGCTGCATTTCCAGTTAAATCTGCCAGGAACTACATGGACCAAGAGATATTTACTTCTCTGAATGTGGCCAGGGTCTGTGCTCCAATTTAGGGCAAAAAAACCCCAACATCTTCTGACACCAGTTCCCTCTGAGGTGTAACAGAGAAAGAGGAAGGATAGCTGCTTTTTCTCTTATTTCTGACTTTTTTGCTGTTGTTGTTGTTGTTGCTTTTTGTTCTGATTTAGTCGGTAACTCAGAATTATTCTCAAAACTGGATTTTAGAAAGTTCACCCATAATGTAGTCTGGGAGGAGACCATGAACATGAATGAATATTGGACCAAAACAGAAAACAAGATAGAAGCAGGTAGGCAAGTAACACCAGGGAAAATTCATCAAAAATAAAGCACTTCTAGCACATAGGAACAAAAAAAAAAAAAAAAAAAACCCAAACAGATCTGAAATGAAACTGATGGAAGTGAAAGAGTGCACTGCATTTTATTCATTGGCATCTTTTCCTCTGTCACTCACAGCTTCAACCCCTCTGCAGCTCCTTGGTCTTGCAGCCTGTGGCAGGGTCACAGAAGACCCTCAGAGTTGCAGGGTGGGCAGACAGGAGGAGACAGAAGCAGAGTCATCCCTGGAAAGGGCACACAGATGAGCAGTACAGTGTCACCTAAATGCCACACTTGTGTTCTTGAAAGGCAGCACATTTCAGAGGGGAAAACATACATCCACATCTTGATAGCTACAAGCTTGCTTAAACTGCTTACATTTATTGTAAAACTGTCTCAGCTTTTCAACTTGTGTGCCGCAGACGACTTAAAATCCAGATTTTCAGCACAACTCTGCAGCTTCCCATCGTCACCTATATCTTTTACATTTAAACACTACATGACAGCAGAGCCATTTGACAACAGTAATGCAGTGCAGCTCACACATCCAGAGCACGGTGTTGACAGGGGTATTGTGATGAGTGAACATTGGTCTAGACAAGAGCCAAACACCAGCTCTGTGAACAATGGAGCATCCCTGGCGAGGCACGGGCAGAAGGGGACAGCTTGCAGGAAAAGGAGAAATCTCACTTTGGGCTGGGTTGTGTAGGTCATGTAGGGTGAAACACATACAGCACAAAGCTGCTGTATAATCTGGGGTAGGGCCAGCAGGGCTGATGGGTGATGCCTGAACGCTGCTACCCCTTCAGCACAGGCAGGAATTTCCTTCCCTGAGAATATTCAGGAATACAAGCATAAAATCCTGGATTTGTGAGGATCTGTGTTAATGTGATTTGACCTCTCATTGTTCAGGTAAAGCAGACATGACAAGGTCACAGTGTATTTCAGTTGCAGCTCTGTTTCCATATGGGAAATATTTGTGAGGGTTTTTCCATACTTTGCTCAGTCCTCTTCAGCACTAAATTCACTTAGGAGGAAAGTGCTTACATTCCATTTCAGGAGAAGCTAAGTTTGTGTATCTGTGTACTCAAATGTCTTTAAAGGCAATTGTATTCTACAAATCAGAGATACATTGCTAATAACAAAGACATCCTGCCTTTTCTCTGAAAAAAATAGAAAGCCAGAAAGCTGACAAGTAACTGCTGGCTAACCAAACATCAGGCTAACAAAGATTCTCAGTATTTTCAAAATATTCTGTTTATTCATCTAAGAGGGAATTTAGGGGAAAAGCAAGCACTGAGTCCAACCAAAAGTGTTTCTTTGCAGCAAGGCAGCCTGGTAAATTTTTGCATTATTTACAAATGAAAACTAAGTGTAGAACAGGAACCCAATTGACTAAAGATGATATTTAAGTGCAATAGAGTGTTTCTGTTTTCTAGACTGCCCTGGATATCCTAACTAATGTTTTGCTGTTACTTATCTGTAATATTTTTATTTATTCAGCAGAATTGTTCCTAACTTACTTCAAGTGCATTTGCCAGACACACAGGAAAAGATACTTAATAAAGTGAGGATCATTTAATGATCAAGCTTGCCTCATAATGATCAGGTTGTGAAAAGCCCATGTAGGACATTGATCCTTGCTCTACAATCACCAGGAGGCTGAAGGCAGCTGAGGAAGGGAAATGCTGGAAGCAGTAAATAACTATCCCAACCAAGATACCAAACTTTGACAAGGCCAGAGACAAAAAGCAAGGCACACAAACTGCAAGAAGCATCCAGACCCCAAAGAGAAGTGGAGCTTCTTTGCACAGAAAAGAAGTAGCTGATAAATTGTCACTGGACAGTAACTTCAGAATTGTCATTGAAGAATTCTTGTACTTACAGTTCCTGTCTCTGACTGTAACTGACAGGGACTGCAGCAAGGAAAGGTGTCCAGCCTCTCCTGCCCCATTCTGTATCTAAAAAAGTATCCCACCATCCCAGCTATTAAATCCCTTAGGTGCATGAAGAGCAACAGTAGCTCTTCCTTAAATCCTGGTTCAAGGACCATAACCTGCAATCAGAGTATTAAAGGAAAATTTGTTTTGGGCTTTCCTACTGTAAATAATTTGGGCTTTATTTCATCCTGCAGCTCTGAGTTCCACATATTAAAGGCATGCACCGTGTGCTGCACTTTGTCACTCACTAATGAATCACTCTTTGGCCTGTTGTTGTTCTATTTTGAGTTCTCTCTTTTCCTTTTGTTACAGACAAATGTAATGAGAAGCAGCCGACTGGCCTGATCTGTGCCCTTCATTATTTTATTTTATATGCCTCTGCTACATTTCCTCCTGCTCTTCTTCTTTCCAAACTAAATAATAATCCTGCCCTTTTTAATGTAGCTTTATATGAAAGGCTCTGAGAGGGTGCCACTCATTTTCTTTGCCCTTCTCTGGACCATTTCTATTTCCGTTATGTCTTTGAGATAAGGTGACCAAAAGTGAAAATGAATTCAAGATAAGGACATGCCATTGATTTATACATATATGGCATTAAAATATTTTCTTCTTTGTGATTTATCCTCTTTGACCACCCTCACATTGTGTTCTATTTCTTTTGGCATAACAACCAGCCCCATCCTAAAGAGCCTCTTAATTGAGCTGACTTCACTCTTATGTTTGCGCTGACTCAAAATGGAAAAGCACACCCAGGAACCCAAATTTCAGTGTGGGCCACTTCATTGTATTTGCCAATTACACAGTTGGGTTAGCTCTGGAATTCCTCACAATATTATGGAGCACTGATTAGCCAAAATTATTTAGCATCGTGTCAGCTCCCACAGAAAGTGATGAGTGGGGTCTTGTATGGGAGCGCAGAAAGGCAAAGGATTCAAGGAAGGCCAGTTTGGGCCAGTTCATTCTTGTGCTTGGGTTCCTCCTTTTCAACAGGGGTTAAACTCAGAGCAAGATCCACCCTGAAGTGATTCTGATTATTTATGAGGTCTTTACACAGCACCCTGTAAAAGACCTTGAAAGCACTAACACCTTTTTGTGCCCTACTTTGCAAGCCCTCTAAAATAAACCTGAGCTGACCGTTGCACTAATCCCAGTTCCCTCTGATCCTGGAAATATGTTATGTATGCTCTACATGGCCAGAACTGAGCTTATTCCCAGCCCTGACACATGAACACAGGCCAGCCCAGTGCTCAGCTTGAAGCCAACTGAACACACAAGTTTATCTCAAAATCTCTCCTAGGTTAAGATTATGATTTGGGGAAGCACTTAAATGTTTGCACTGTAAATGCCTTTACTTAACATGTGCGTGACTTCACAGGCTTACCATCCAAAGACTGTCTCCAGCAAAGACAATAAATTTACAGTGAGATACAAAAAGAGAGGTTTAAAATTCTGTTTTTAATGAAATTTTTCCAATCAGTCCTTAAGTATCAGCATTTAGATCAGCAATTCTGCATGTTCAGCTCGTCAAAAACATCAAGACATCACTGTCTTGCTTTTTATTCCTTGTTGTTCCTCACGAGTAGCAACTGCACAATGAACTAAGGATAGAGGTTAACTTTTCTGGTTTTTTTCCTCTTTTAAAAATCTGTTGATAAATGCATCACTGAAAGACACTGAATCAGAGCCCAGAAACTGTGAAATTTAAAGATATGTGAAGCATGCACAGAAAGAACATATGCTTCCCCAATGTCCTCAAATCTGCTTCACTCCTAATCCTGGATAGACCATCTCTGAGGGTGAGAGAGGAAAGGAAACCTCAATCCTTCTGCCAAGCACAGGAGCACAAGTGCCCAGAGCAGCAGGGGTCTCGCTGCTCCCAAAGCTGGGCAGGAACCAAGAGCATCAACACATTTCCCAGAAGCCTCTGGAAAGTCATTAGTCTTTTACTCACTGAATTACAACCAGGAGTAGGCAAATTCACTTAAAGAAAATGAAGCCCAAACCATCCAAAACTTTATCAGATACAAACCAGACCTTTCTGAAGCTTTGAAAGTGGTCATATACTTTTGTTATCATTTTTTCTGGTTTGTATATTCTTGAGCTTCCTGGCTCTAGATAAAAGCACCTGAAATGTCAAGATACCAACTGCTCTTGCAGTACTTTCAATCTGTTTTATAGATTCAAGTGCCTTAGATATTTAAAGTGCAGTTGAGTTTGCCTAATGCATAAAACCAGTATACGGCTTTAAAAAAAAGAAACAGTTAAAAAGTTGTAATTTATGTCTTTACAGTGCACCAGTCATGGGGATAACCACAAAGAAAGCTAAATTAATACAGAACAAACAGCAGATAGAGTTGAAAATTTAGGATCTTCCACACTAGTCAGTAAACTAAACTTGCACAGAGGATGGAAAGAAACATTCAACATAGGGGCACTATGGCAATACCACTGACAATAGAGTTTTTTCATTTGTTCTGGTGAATTTCATGCTAACCAATGTACCAAAAATATAATTGTTACATTACTTCCTTGACCTGTCTAGAATTAAGAAGGAAAAAATGATGATTCTTAATTGTAGGGTGGAAAGAAGAAACAAAACAAAACAAAACAAAACAAAAAACAAAAACAAAACCCAAAACAAAACAAAACAAAAAAGCCAAGCAGTGCTCCAACAAGTGGAAGGATCATTTGAGTGAAATGGGGATCCAGGCTTCAGTGGAGCCCAGAGATGCTGACCAGGAGGGGGGCTCTCAAGGCAGGTGTCCTAACTAAGCCAAGCCTGACGCGTGCCCAGGCTGAAGAGCTCAGTGACAGGTGACACACACCTGCCAGGGCTGTGATGGCACAAAGCTGGGACACGTGCAGCTCTCAGTAAATGGGATTGAACACAGATCTTTGGACATGAATGGCTGGAGCAAAGATGGCTTTGCTTGCCAGCTTCACCTCCTGTCACCCAACCTGCAACAATTCCTTACAGGAAACACTCTGTGGATCACAATGGTTAGAGTGAACATGTACTAAATATGATGTATAGAGCTGTGTGTACTAAAACTTCCTCACACTCTGTGGTTCCTGTCTTATTTAGACACTGACCTAGGCTGCCAGACATAAGGACTGAACTGCTCCTGTCTATTTTATTTGGGCAAAATCTTTTGAAATAACCAGTGAATGATTACAAAATAATTACATCAGAGTTACCAGCATGTGCAGTAGCTACATGCAAAAGATGAGGTTTTTCCTTTCCATTTCAGTTTGAAACATCAAGGAAGTTATTATTTACATCTGGAAGAAATGATTTACTTTTTTTTTTTTCCTCGACACACTTGCACAGCCTTGGGTTTTTTCTAAAGAGGAGACAGATGAACAGGATTGTCCTGGCACAAGTCCTAGAGAGGGTGTGCAACTACAACCAAGGAAGCTAAGAAACAACAGGCTGAGTCCATCCTATCCCCCCTGAGGGTTTGCCATCCAGACAGGTCACCCCTGATACATTTCTCTGTGAGCTGCTGCCAAGCAGCAAACGAGGTAGAAATGCCAGCAGGGAAACACAGAGCTCTAACAGGTCCAGCCAGGGGAGCTGGACTCCACACCAGGGGATTGACCCCACAGCTGGGAGATTGCAACAGATCCTTCCACTGCATTTCCTGCTTGGTATGTGCTTAAATGTCAGTTGAAAGGGAGGCTTCCTATAAGGTGGCTCAGAAATGATTTAACACAACTGCTTGAACATTAGGATTAGAACAAACCTGCAGAAACGCAGCAGCAATTAGCACAGCCCAAACCAATTAGCCATGTTATTTCTTTGTGGAGCTGCTGATGGCTCCTCAGTCAAAGAAGGGTCTGTTCCCATCCCTCCTCTTCAAACACCACCTTGCAGCATGGCCAGCCCACCAGCTCATCGAAACCACTGCGACCTGATCTGCTGCAGGTAAAGGCTTGGCTTTCTGCTGATTTATTAAAAGAAAAATTTTATATTGTACTGCTCACATGTGGTCTCTGGAGTGTGGTCACATGACCAGGATAATGACAATCTGTCTCTCTGCTAACATTTCTCTACTTTGGTTATTTGTTTGATAAAGTGAGGAGCTTCCCTTTTGTTGCCCTTCATCAGAGCTTAATGTCTTTACTTTGGGATCAATATACTTTATGAATAATTTTATTTCCTTCTATTTTTATGGTCTTTTCTCCTCATTATCATACTGAGTTTATTAGCTGGTGCTGTCAGTATCTTTACCCTGTCATATGTTCCTGAGGTACAGTAAATATCACTTGTGTTGTAATTAATATGCACACCCTCTGCAGTAATTAAAGCACAGACCCCTTCAACCAGCTGAGCTTCCTACACTAATTCCACCTTATCTTCATAATGAATTTATTGTAATCTGAAACTACCACTGAATATTGTTCGGTATGGATAGAAGAATGAAATCTAACGAGATGCAATAATATTTGTGAACATGTTAATATGAAAAAAATGAATTTAATTAGCATTAAATCTAATTAAATTTCCTGTACAATCAAAATCCCCCCATTTATGCCACAAAAATGCTGGTGGTGCAACACTAGTGCCCCTTCAGAGATTTACACCAAGATGGAGACCAGAGACCTCATCCTCTCCCCATGAAATTCTCCCAGCTATCCTGAGGGCTCCCTGCCCATGGACAATTTCAGAAAGAACTTAAAATCCCTACTCAGGAATGTGATTTGCAAGCAAGATGGGAAGGTAAAGATGGAGAGACAATTCAAGCCCTCCAAAAAGGGATCCAGCCATGAAACAGTTTGGCAAATGTTTCCAACAAGGGAAAGGAAAGGAATGTTGAATATATAAGCATATATTCAGAGAGTGTAGCAGGGAATGATTAAAGGGAGACTGGCTACAAGAAATTTAGTTCCTATTTTCTGAAAACATTTCCATATGGGAGACCAGCGCCTAAGGTGCAGACTCACACAATAGGAAGGAAACTGGCAGCCTACACCGACTGAAAATTGGCTGAAGGGCAAGAAACAAACAGTGGAAGTAAATGGGATTATTTCAAGGTGGAAAGAGGTTACCAGTAGGGTAGAGCCCAGCTTTCTAATTATTCACAGTAATGACTTGGATGATAGTATGGAAAGGATCATTTCCAAGATTCTAGGAACTGGGAAGCACAGCGGTAATAAATACCAATGTAATCCAATAGCCATTTCATTAATAGTTAATTTGAGAAGCAGAGAAGTTGCTTAGGGAAGTGTTTGCATGTATCATGAGGCAGGGCTGGGACACACAACAGCACAAAAACTGAACGACCTTCCCCTGGAAATGGTCATTCTAGAAGAGGCTTAAGCACCAGCCGTTGAGCAGCTCCTTGTGCTCTATTGATTGATGTCAATCTGTCCAGTTCCAGAGCGTTAACTTCACTTCAAAATGTGCCCTTTTCTGTCATTCTTTTCCTGTAACCCCCTAAACATGCCTCATTTCCTACACCAAAAAAATTACGTGGTCAGATATTGATTTGTGACTCCCTGGCTGACATCTGAATAGTGAAAAAATGAATTGACTTAAAGACATGGGTGGGTAAATAAGTAAAGCAAGTAAGGGAAAGTAGAGGAAATAAGTAAAGAAAGCAAAAAACCCCACCCTGGAATTTCTGCTAAGCTGCACTGACACAAGCCAGTGACTAGGAGACCTTTGTGATCATTCTCTTCCTTCAAATTATGGAAAGCTGTTCTAAAATAAGAAGACTGTCCCCAGATTCCCCAAAAGAGGAGGAAGGGTCATATTCCATAATGTGGACAAACCCTTGGTCCTGACAAAAAATTACATCATCGTTATGATATTTTCTGACTGATGAAAGAATTCATGTCTAGGTGATTTCACTCACCTCCCAGACCCCGTGAGGCACATGCAGCCAGTCAAAGGAAAGGAAAAACCCCAAAATTACAGTGCTTCCTCTGTTCAGAATTCACTGGGGATCCCCCACAACCAAGCACACACACAAAACAACCTTGTTTACCAACACTGGGCTCACAAAAAAAGCAATTCATGCCAAAATACAGAAGTTCCAACAAGTCTCCCTGCCCTAGAAATTGAGGGTTGCAAACAGGCACTAAAAGCCCCCCTTGCTGCCTTTCCTCCTGCACTTCACTTTGAGAAGGGCACCAAAGACTGACTCTGCATGTTTTGCTCAAGTTGGTGAACTAAGAAATAAGCAAATCTGAGTATTTTTAATTTTCTCTCAAAATGTACTTGGGAACTGGTGACCTAGCTTTAACCTCTCACTAAAATGAAATATTTCAGCTATTACCACTCAAAGCCACTCAAAGAATTTTAAACTTGGCAGTTCAAAAGAGTGCCAAGATTTTAAGCTACAGTGTATCACATCATGCCAGGGAGGGAGCAAGAGAAGAGAAGGATATAGAAGGGGCAAGAAAAAAGAGTGCGCAAAACTAGGAGTGATAAGAAGCAGAAATAAAGATACAAGGGCAGAAAATACGACAGTTTTTTCTCCTATATTCCTTTCATGAACCCTGCAGTCCTTATCTTACTTCTGCTTTCTACATTTTTACATGTTTTTTCTTTTCCTCTGGCTGCTTCTTTCTTTCTAGGCATGATCACAGTACTCCTCAGTTTAGAAGAGTAGACTCTTATCCTCAAACTGAGGACACCTTCTAGGAGTCTGCATCCCATAGACTTGGCAGAGGCATGTTCAATGCTTTTCGTGCAACAGAAGCACCAGTCCCTCCTGCTCTCGGCACTGCAGGCACAGGGAATAGAGGGGCCACTGTTCTGTCTGAGGAAGGAATTTCTGAGGAACTCATTAGTGATTCCATAGCCCTGTCCCTGCAGCAGGTGACAATCAAAGTGCTGTTAGCACAGGGAAGGGCTCCCAGCACCAAAGGATCTGAGTGCCAGGGTGAGCTGCTCAAAGACACCCACCCTGCACCCAAAACATGTCCTGTGACAGCAACCAGCTCAGTGATGGAGACAACTCCTGGAGAAACTCTCAGATGCATCCAGAAGGGAAGCCAGCAGGTCAGGGATCAGGATCAGCCCAGCACAGGCTCACCTGCACGGCCTGAGCTCAAAGCAGCCCCCAGAGCTCCCTTCACATCAGCCTTGTCCGAGGTTACGCAGCTGAGCCGTGCCACAGCCAGCAGTGCTCAGCACAGGCAGCTCAACTTTGACAAGGTTCCTGACACTAGGAGGGAAAATGTTAGCTTAATCAAAAGGATTGCTGCAAATCTCACTTTAATGTCATCCTTAAATAGTCAAACACAATTTTTTGTCCTCCATTCAAGTATCTCATATAATCCAAAGTCACAGGCCAGTTCTGGCAATAGCAAATGGCAGAATGCCTGGCTGTGTGGTCCTTCTGCCCTCAATTTTCTTCACCCTCTTTCTCTCTTTGTAATTCAGAAGGTTCTACTTTTTTTTTTTTCTGAGTTAGCTTTCAAATTGTGATCAGCTTTTTGGAGGAAAGAATACTATGCTCACATAAATGTATTTGATCATGTAAGCACAGAACTCTTATTTACTTTAAATAAATTCTTTTCCATAAATTTATCTTCTGCAAACAACATTTACAGAGTTTGAGAAATGCATATCCCAAAGCATCAGAGTGGCTAAAAAATCAAATTATGAGAAAAGATCTCTCTCAAACTTCTTGTGACACTAAATAGTGAGGTGGGAGCATGAATGGCCTCTTTTGTGACATGCAGCTTCTAGATTGTTCAAAAGAGGTATTTAGGTCAGTGCTGCTCCCCTGAACTGGCAGAGAAGCTGGGCAGGTATCAGCTAAAATGAGTATCTCCTGCCCATGCTCCTCACCTCAGCATGAGCACCCCAGAGCCCCTCTAGAAATCTCCTTTTCTCTGCAATCTGGCTGTGTGGGCCATGCAGCTTTCAGCCTCCCAGAGCTTTGAACCTTTGAGTTTGCAGAGTGGCACTGCTTGGCCACTCCCTGAATAAAGTCACCAGCTCAGCTGTAGGATTCCATAAACTCCCTGCAGACCTGCTGGGGGGATCCAGATTTTAGAGGCTCCCTGCTTGTTCTCTTTGCACGTACAGCTTTTCCCCCTGTCTGACTGTTTTTGGCACAGCCTGGTCACACAGAGACCAAAATTTAATGTCTTGACCTCACAGCTTAGAAAGGCTGAGACAAACACCTTAGCAGGACCAATCTCCCACCTTCTGGGCCAGATTCCCCATTGTTTTAATCCAGAGAAAATCTCTAAAAATTGAAGTTCTGTCAGTTGATCCTAATTTATCACTAATCAGTTAGAGTCCTTTGAGTTAAAGCAGTCAGATTCTACTCCTATTAGCAAGGAAAAACCCAACCAAAATGAAACCAATGAAATGCTTGCTGAACTGCACCAGATAGAGCCCAAGCGGCTAAATCTGGAGACAGTTTAGAGCTGTAAATACATTTATCTGTACCACCCGTTCAGTGCCAGTTCCAGCAACACAAGTGGCCATTCCCAGGCCAGCAAAGCTCAGCTATGCCCTGTGCCACACCAGCAGTGTCCTCACAGCTCCCTGCACTGGAGGGACATCACTTCATCTCAGGCCAGACTGAGGACATGACACATTCTACTAATGGCCAGAATTAATTAATTCTTCTGAAGTGCAGAGGTGGATCAGGTAACATCAGGCCTTTGTGTGAGGCTGGTTTACCTAATGAGCAGGAGGAAAGTCCAGCAGAGCTGCTCGGAATCTGTCCTAGGGTGATTTGATGTGACAAGTTGGTCTTTTCTGACACTGAGGTTTTTCATTGTTTTGCACCTCATTTAGTCATCAGTAACAGCAGAAAAGGTGTGGGAAATGACTGTCAGTTTTCCTTCACATTTTTCATCCACTCTGTGGAAGTGTGAATGACTGTACAAGGTAACAGGGCTGGGGAAGCAGAATGCCAAAGTCCAGAATGTTGACTTTTACAAAACAGGCTGCAAAGGAGACTGGCTCCTACATGTGCTCTTGCTTTATTTCCAGGGGGAATCTGACTGGGACCTCCTGCACCAGGGATAACAAAGCTTTTGTTACAGCTTCTGTGGCCAAATGCTGCCTTCAGGCACTGAGCAAGTCCCCTCTTGATCAGTTTCCTTTTTTTGGGGGAGTTTTGTTTCTTTCCTGGCCTGCAGAGTTGGTTCCTAGGCAGATATTTACAAGAAAATCCACTGGATTAAACACAGGTAAATAGTATCATCCTTCTGAGCTGGAGGAGAGGCAGCCAGTCCCATTCCCACCAGGCAAATGCCCTCTCTGTTCCTCTGCTTATCCTGGGGGTTTGAGGGCACTGACAAAGTGAACCCACCGAGAAATGAAAATGAGTGGAGGTAAATGAAATTCATCTGAAGTAAGCAGTAAAATGTTTACTGTCAGCTCCCCACCTCAGATCTCACACCCCACAAAGCAACAGCTACACCAACAGAGTCAGGAGAACACCAAATGGTAAAAAAAAAAAAAAAAAAAAAAAAGAATATGTTGAAGATAACTGCTCCATGATCAAACAAAAGGGGAGGAAGTGCCACTACCTCCTTTTTAATTTGAGTTTCTGTGAGCGCTGCCACATTAATTATTCACTAGCTGAGCTATCTTTTTTAAACCTAGTTAACAGCAAGTGGCGGTGGATAATGGAGGTAGTCAGCACTTACACCGGGGTTTTCCAAACCCTGCGGGGGCTGTTTAAGGGTTCCCGGTGAGCGGGCTGCGGCTGGAGCTCGGGTCGGAGCGCTCCCACAGCGCAGGCACTGCCGGGGCGCCCCGGTTACAATCTTTCCTCCCGCCGCTAGTCTATGCTGTTGTATAAAGTTCGAGCAGGCTGGGGAAACTCGCTCCAAATGCTGGGATGATCACTTTGTCTCATAGTCTTCTGAATTCAATTGCAGAACGGTTGCTCCATTGTTCTGTTCTGTAAAGTATATTTAGCTTGCTTAATTAACCTATATTTCAGACAAGTCATGCAGGCATTCACCTAACTCCGTATATGCCTTTGTGATTAAACTTTAATGAAAGGGAGTCTAAAGTAAATTCCTCCATGCTGTGGTTCTGAAACAGACACATAAAAAAATCAAAATACTTCTGTCAGATAAATTATTATTATTATTATTGTTATTAGTCTGAATTTTATCTGCAAAAGAGAAAAGAATATGGATCAGAATGAACACAGGGCTGAGAGGAAAAGGTGTTTCTGATTATGCTTAATAAAGGCTACTTCAACTGAAGATAGGTACGGAGATGTAAAAGTGTTCGATGTGAAATCTGGATGGGGTGCAGAGCACAAGGGCTGCTACACAGCTGTCAGAAGAAAGTTTCTATTTCTCTGTGAAATGTGTGAAAACCCACATAATTCTATATATGTGCATTTTCTCCTAAACAAATACACAGTAGTGCTATTCCTAAATAAGAAAAAAATCAATGCCAGGCAGATGAGCGCTCATAAGCAGCCTTACAATGGCAAAGCAATATGTGTCCATGAAGGAAGAAAAAGGGAATAGATAAAAAAATAGATTTCACTTCCAAGCCTCTAGTGGATTCTTAAAAACAACTGAAGGAAAAGATCATTTTATCCACTGTTGGGAGAAAAATGCTTTGCCCAGTGTCCTTTAAACTTTCAATTAGAGCAGCTTGAGGGTCACAAAATAGACATTTTTATGCTCCTCTGTTTTATATTAAAATATATTTTTTAAAGATATTTATTACTAGAATGTGATGAAGGTTGGTCTGATGAAACACTGGCATTATTATGATCTTAGTACATATTAATGAACTTTTAAAATGCAAATCATTGACCCACTAGGTGGTCTCATGGTCTCATAAATAGCAATCTTTTGCATTCCAGCATCCAAATACCTAGTTAGGAGCTTTCCAGAATGCACATTATAGGTGATACAGACCATAACAAGTACTTTGGCAAGGGAAAAAAAAAGCCATTCCAGCCTATTGTGTCAATTAAAATGAAGGGATTTTTATGTTATGAACCATATGTTCAAAGAACATTACATGTAAAATTACATACAATCCTTCTGACTCTGAAGAACACAATAATCCTGGGACATCAGTGGAATGCTTCTGGTGAAATTTGATACTGGTGGTGGTTTTTACTGGTGGTGGTTTTACTGGTGTGTCAAACAATCATTTGAATGGCAGCCATTCCTTCCCCTGTGCTGTGATGCCACCAAACCTCCAGGGTAGGATTAGCTGGGAGAGCAGAGCAGGGGTGAGATCCTTCTGGAAGGGACCACTCCCTTTTAGCCATGAATGAACAATTCCATTGGTGCTTCAGAGCTGGGGTTTAATGACAGGAAAAGACCCAGGTGGGCACACACAGCCTGAGCCTGGCACCGAGCAGAGATGCTCAACTCCAGGGTAGCTGCTGCAGTGGGAGCAGCCACAGTTTTAAGGAAACATTTCAGCACAGTTAGTGTTAAACTACAGAAAATGTTTACTAGTTTGTAAAATTATTAATTCAGTTTTTACTGATCTACTTACCAAATTAAGCCAATATATCAAAACTAATGTCTTCCCTCTCTAATTGTTATTAATAAAGATTGCCTATTTCACCTTAACAAGAATTCATTTTCTGTCTTCAAATTAATAACAGTCTGAGGTAACTCAAGCACCACAGGGCCCGATTCCAGGCTTATTTTCAGTCAAGTTAACCTGGAGTAGCTCCAGAGCTTTCATGTAGCAAGAATTACAACTCAGAGGGGGGCAGAATCTATCCCTTCACCTGTGGGCTCTTTCTTGACAATTCTTCTGGTCTGAACTCCAAGTCAAATTCTCCCACAGTATTGAAGAAATTAAAACTATCAGCAGCACTATCTTAGCTTGTGCTTCTGGAGCCCATGCAGCTACAAATGCTGATTTTCACCACCTGAGCATCTGGCTTGGACATGGTCATTAGAAAATTATTCCATGCACTGAAGTAGATGCAGAATTATCAAGAAAGGGCAGAAACAAAAAAGGTCACCCTGGGAACCCTGTCTAGATTTCAGTGGATCTCAGGATGTTCCTCCTGAAGGTTTGTGTGAATGTCCTGGATCCAGCCATGGGGCTGGCCTGGGATCACTGCAGCCCTGGTGGGGACTGGCACAGCTTGAGAGAGCACAGCAAGGGCAATTCACAACCTGAAACCTCAGCTTTCTGCAGCCCTGGTTGGGACTGCACAGCACAGCCTGAGAGAGCACAGCAAGGGCAGTTCACAACCACTGGGCAAGGGGAAGCTGCCTGAAACCAGAGGTTTTACAGGCACAGAGCAGGGGAGACTGAAGCTCCCTGCCTGGATCCTGCCTTCACTCCTGTCACCAGCACAGTGTGCCTGGCAAACTGGGCACTGCTGCTGGGGGGCCAGAGGAGTCCTGACTCCCACCAGTCTTTTCACAACTTTCTGCCCCAGTTTGATGCAATTGTTTGGCTTCTGTCCATGCCTTTGAGTGGAACAGAGCCTAAGATGAACTGCAAAGGAACAGGTTCTTTGCCATTTTGTTTGGCTGTTTTCCCTTTCCAAAGCTCTGGCTGTTGCTTTATAAATGCCCTTCTGACACACACTTGTGCTCGAGGAGGTCAAGGAACTTTTGCCTCTCAGAAATTATGTCCTCAGTTTATCCACAACCTCAGTACAGTGAAAGCAGCTGCAATCAAATACCCTCCTGTTACCCAGCATTTAGCACAGCCCTGACCTGACAGTGCCATCCTCTCTAGGGAGGAGAGGTAATTTAGACTCCCCGACAGCTTTCTGCTGCCCAACTCTATAGTACTGGATGTTGCCTAATTATATGTGGGCTGTGTTTGCTTTGTGCTTTTTTCCAAATTAAAGCTCCCCTCATCATTTTAGCACAGCTTTTGTACTCCTGCTTTGGCATCCCAAAGCTGCATCTGTACAGCATCTTCACCCGAGCATCATAAAAAATGCTAAATGACTTATGTAGGTCTTCTCACTTAAGGTCATTTCAATTATGGCAATATCAACAGATGTATATGTTCATTAATAAAAGTGTGATATGTGTTTGTGTCCCTCTGAAAGTTCAGTCAGAAAATTATAGATTATACTGAGACACTCCAGGAATTGCTGCTCTGTAAGTCAAATGCTCTATTATTAAAAATGTCATCCCATATGAATTTCATAAATAGCAAAGCCAAGAACAGAGTAACCATTTTAAAAAGTCTAGAGGGGATTCCATAACAACATTTAAATGCATTACTACTCAAACAATTTGATTGGATTATAAAATATTTAAAACTGCAGCTGTACTTGTGGTGTTTAATGTTGACTATTTTGATTTCTGGAATATCTTACCTAAGAAGTACAAATTTACAAAACTAGTTATATAATTAGACTATAAATATATAAGAAAATCTATAACCCATGAAAACACAGAGTTTCAAGACTACTGTGTATAGCTGGATTGTTCTACATACACAAACAGAAGAAAACTGAAAAAAGGACATTAAGCATTAAAGTTCATTTAAGACATGCCCCTGGAATTAAGCAGGAGCTTATTTTGCCAGAGGTATCCCAATGACTAAAAATAAATACCACAAGAGATGTAGGACAGTGTGTGCTAAATAGATATTATCGGCCAGATTCTCAGGAGGTGTAAACTGGCACTGATCCATTGTAGTTAGTGATTACACTGACAAGTTTTGGCTTTAATTTCTTCCTGTGTCCTCTAACATTTTTTCCCCAGGATCTCTCTTACATATGTATTAGGTATGTTTGGGTTTATAATTAAATCTTCATTGACATTTTAAGCAGAAAGGACAATTTAAAAACCTATTTTTCAGGAGAATAGCTATGTATTAATCCACAAATATATACTGATGCCCATATGTTATAGATATCCTTTCATATGCTAACTGTACCCCTTCTGCCAAACTATCTGTCATCTGCGCTGCTTTACCTGGACCAGTGTCAAGACATAATTCATCCACCAAAGTCATGTTATTGGTCACTGAACCTGCACAAAAAGCAGCCTCATTTCAGGAGCACGGTGACTACCCTGAGTCCCTTTAGTAATGGCTGCTCTTTTGGCTGGGACTTCCTGCATTAGGCTGGGGTTAGAAGCCCAAAGCTTTGCAGCTCTGGGATCTGTTCTGTAGCAAGTGTTAAAACACACCCACATTCTTTGTGCCTGTACGGGACATAGTGTGGGGTACCTTGGTTTTGCCACAGCTGTGCAAGGAATACTCTACTGTGGAGGTTGCCACAGGGACTTTGTTGCTGGTGTCCACTTGTCTCCTGCAGGACAGCCCAGCTCAGGAACTCTGGCAGTGTCCAGCCCTGTTTGTCCTGCAGCAGGGGACAGTGGATGGAGCCTTCTCTGCTTGGCATTGCTGCAGAGGGACAGGCTGGAGGTGCACACATCTCACCAAGCCACAGGGAATGTCAGAGCTGTAGGGATTACCCAGCAGGCTCATCCCAAAGCACATTCCTCAGGTGTATGTTTTAAACAGCAGCCCATTTTTGGCCATAAGGGCACAGCTGTGACACAACACTTCAACTTGAAGAGGCACAGGGACATTGTCCCACACTCTCCATTCCTTTATGTGACTCTCATTTCTCAAGACATTTTGGTTTAGGCTGTCTGATCTGCACATACACAAATTCCAAATGCCCTTCTGAAACTTCTCTAATTGTGCCCACCATTTAGGCTTGGCACAGAAACATCCACACGGCTCAGCAAGCCAAACGACCTTGCAGCCCCTGTTTTCCTGAGGGAGAGTCACCTGTATTTATTTCTATTAAACAGAAATTAACTCGGACCTCCATATGCAACCTCATTTGGCATAGTTAATTCCAGATTCCAGAGTTACCATTAAAACAAAAAGCACTTCTTAGCCATTGAAATCAGCGGGAATTAGGCTTCAGTAAAGTGCACAAGGCTATAACAAAGATAATCAAATGGCATAAGGATAATCCACTAATTGTTGAAATGAGGCGGAACATCTCCCTGGCTTCTCAACAGCTCGCCCTGGGCTGAGCCGTGTTTGGAGCTCAGGAAGTTTTTATCATTTTAAAGTATGTCAAGCCTGTGCACTTGAGGGCACAGCAGGGAGCAGAGGGAGGGCTCTGCCTGCCCTGAGGTTGGCAGTTCTACTCAAGGAAATGAAGATCACCCAGTTCCAGGCGAGCAAGGGAACGCTCCTCGTTCCAGATGAGGGCATGCAAATCCACCTGGCCTTCAAAACCAGGCCAGTGCCTAACTGGTGCACATTCTGCTTCCTCACATGGCTTCTGAAAAACTATCCAGTCTTTAAAAGGACCACAAACTTGAAGTTTCTGAGATTTCCTTGGTTTCTATGAGATACAGAGGCCAAAGGCTGCTGAAGCAAATTAGGATCATGCTCTCAGTATATCTTTAAAACTATTTTGTTCTCAGCCTGAAAGCAGAATTTGACATTCAGTAACCTCTGTAAGTCCAAAGAAATGCTATTGACTTCACTGCAACTACTATAAATTTACACTCAATAGAAGTGACAGTGGAACTGTGCCACAATTTGGTCATTACTCTATGAATTCATATGACCCAGAACAAGCCCAGAAATTATTTGTGGTGTTTGTATTTTAAATGCCTGGCTTCTTGGCACATGGTCATTTTCATGAGTGGTCCCTGCCCTTGATCATTTCAAATAATGTTTGAAGCATTTGGATCTTAAAATTCTCACTGACTTCTAGAAATATCACCTTTCCTCTGCCTGATTCTGAAGTTAGAGCTGAGCCACTCAACAGAGAAGTTCAGAAAAAGTTGCACCGTAAATTTGTGCACAGAACTATGTCCATAGGTGAAAACATCACAAAATTCAAGAAAATGTAATGCCAACAGAGCTCTTAACTTTTGGCTGCCTTTACTCCTCACACTCTACCATGTGTGGTCTTCTTGGAAAAATAACTAGTTATTTGAAAAATACATGAGCAAACATTTACTTTCAGGTGTAGCAAGACAGAACATGCAATACTTTTCTCCCTTACTACAATTGTTAGGAGGATCTGCCAGCTTGTGGCACAGGGTGGGCAGTTACACCTGGAGTAAGGTCAGTGCCCTTCTGCATTTATTATAATATTTAGGATATAATGGACAGACATCTCTCAACATTACATACTTAAAAGTCTACTATACTATTGCAGATGATCCTGTAAATCTAAATTAGTCCAAAGACTATTTGAGAGACAAAAGGATCAGATATAAAAAGGCACCCAGCTTAATTCTTCACCATTAAAGAAGGGTTTAAGACTCAAGTGTTAAAGTGGAAGGGCTCTATTTTACCTCAGTGGAGTTATTCTTGATTTACACCAGCTTAGAAATAGTCCTCACAACTGGAAAAATTTATTCTACCAGACTGGTGATGGAGGCATTGATCCCAAACAAATAAAATGACCTTCTCCTTCAATTACTTTGGTCTTCACTAATTAAAATAATTTTGCTAATGAAAGCTGCGAAAATATTCACACAATCTCATGCAGTCAGTCTGACCTTCTGCTGATGCTTCTGATGATGGCAAATACTTTACCCACCAGAAAATGTAAAACCTGTAGAGCCTCCTCTACAATGTAAGAAGACAGAAAATCTGAAAATAATTGTTCATTAAATACTTCAATATCAGTGGCAGGTTCTGGGGACCTGTGCATGGTGACTTCAAGGTGCCAACACATCCTCTGACCCCACGGCTTCATTATTTCTCCTGACCTATGGATGCAGTCCATGGGTATGATTTGCAAACCACACCTGCAGATCCTCTGCAAATACAGGCTATTTTTGTTGACAAAGTGTTCTTAGGGATGAAACCACTGACTCAAACAGGCAGGCAGAATTTAGGCAGAATCTCTTTTGAAATCAAAATATTGAAATCAGAGTACTGAGTGAAAACTGGTTTTTTGAGAGATATATTAATACAAGTATCTGTAATGTATGGCTTAATGCTGGAAAATAATGCCAGTCACATGCTTGTTCACTTTATACTGATAAAATGTAAGCGTTTCCATACATTCTTAAGAGTTATAAATGGTAAGATCTCTTTTATCAGCACTAGCACAGATTGCAATGATGTTCTAAACAAAAGAGAGCATTTTGTTCAAGTGGACTTCACCATTCCACACTGGTGAGCAAGAGATTACAGAATTCTCACACTGGTCATTTCAGCATCTGTGTTCTACAGGTATCTCATTCCAAGTCCTGAGAAAATATTGTCATACTAAAGAAATTGTGTTAGTCGAGCAGCTCTTCCAATACTCAGTTCCCATTATGACATTTCAAGTGTTCTGACTCACTGACATGCCCCTTATTTTCAGCCTAAGGTCCACAGCTATTACTGCGACACACAGCTTCCCCTTAGGGTTCTTCCAAGACAAAGCCAACCAGCTGCTGGTTAAACCATGCACATGGAAGTTCTTCCCAAAGTCAAAGGAAGGAAGACACAATGGAGGGGACTGGAGGTGAGGAAGTCTTTGCAACACAGAAAAATGCCAATCCCCACAACACTTTACATGCTGGAAGCAACAGTTAAAAGTGCTTCAAAAATAAAGTTGGAATTAAAGAGAGGATCACTGAAGGGATCAGCACTGACTCCAAAGTTATCAATCCCCTCCCTACAGCTTTGGTTACATTTCACATGAATCTGTACCTTCCAAAGATTTAGCTGTATGTTTATCACTATCCAGAATGAAAAATGTGTGCTATATACCCTGTTCCACTTTGAGAATTTCAACCTCTTACTTTGTGCAAATTCAGCAATCACAATATTGTATTTTAACAAACTTCTCCCCAGAAAAGTTCAGATTCCCCTCAAACTTGGCACCACTTGCCTTGCAATAGGGAGCAAGGATCACAGCTTTCAAAGTGCCAGGATTTATTACAGAGTGCATAGAAATGCATGCATAAAATTCTTCTGGTCAAGAGACATCGACACATGGTCTGGTTGGCAAGGTGGTGATCCATCAAAGGTTGGACTTGGTGATCTCAGAGGTCTGTTCCAACCTAACTGATTCTGTTATTCTGTAATTTTTCTTCTCCATTTACCAAAGTGAAGAAAAAAGAAAAATATGTAAGATTGGGCAGATCAAGGGTGACGGTGTACTTATTATCTCCTAATTTTTTATTGACAAAGGCTGTCACCAATTGCTGCAGGCAGAGCTGCAGTCAGACCCCTCCCAGGGGTGATCATGCATATTTTCTCCCCAGCCCATGTTAAGTAATGTCTGGCATATGCTTTGAAGCAGGATGGTTTATTTCCCTACAAAATTTTTTCCTCCTGTCTTTAAATATTTGCCATTAGAAATCTGGATAGTTTTGTTATATTTATATAAATGCCAGTCCTTAGCCTTCACTGATATCTTCTGGCAATGAATTATTTATTCTACGATCTCACTGTATACTCGTTTTTAATGTACAACCCTTCAATTCCATTGCAAGTTCCTTTTGCTCACATTATAAACACTGCGTGGCTGAAAATCAGCAGGGAAGAATCCCAGAAACCCCAATCCTAATAGATGCAATATTAACTACACATCCCTGAACAAGTGTGTGGTTTCATACAGTGGGGTGTGTATTTTATCCCTATTTACTATTTGTACAGCTGCAGCATGCAGAGAACCACACAACAGTGGATGTGGTTGTTCCAGGTTGTTCCAGGTACTCTGCAAAGAGATTCACCTTGCTAAGGGCCTGGTGCAGCACAGGGCAACAGAAAGTCCAGGAGGTTGGCCAGATGTGCTGTCGTTTACAGTGCCCCTTCCAATGGCCTTATGCTGCCATTGCTGTGGGAATTCATATTTTGAGTCTCACTTCTCTCCCTGCAGATGCTGAACTGCTTTGATTCAGAGGCAACAAGGCAGCTGTTATTTGGCTAAATTCCCTGTAAACTGGTGTGCAAGGAAGAGGAATACAGTGAAGGCAGAGGAATGCAGGATGAGCTTCCAGCAAGGCTCCTCTGGTCCTTCCCTCTTTCACAGGAGCCCACTGGGAGCACAAAGGCTGAGGGAGCACCCTCATTTTCCAGGGGCAGGGCTCTCATCCACTCACATTCAGGTGTTGGGGCTGAGGAGAAGAAAGGGGTTTTGTTTGGGATACCCCTGTGTGTTTTAAATAGCAAAGCACAGGAATTGCTACCTGCCTTCAACTGGCTCTGCATAGCCCCACCGTTTTCTGCCTTTCTGGCATTTACAAAGGATTGTGTGAGGCTACATCCTCCCTAAGCAAAGCCTTAATCAGTTTTCAGTCAGTCACTTTTTTTCTTCCTGGCAGCAGATATAAGGCCACACAGTCAAATAATGAACTTGTCTTTCATTTGGATATAGTTTATTAATGACAAAAACACTAATCCATTAATCAATTTAAAACAAGTTGGTAAATGAAAAAAATTCTCAGTCTCCTTTAGTAAGAGGATCACATGCATCTTAAAAGGGGGCCATTATCTCCATGGGTTTCTCAGCTGAAGTTAAAAATCTAAAAATGATTTTCATTCATTTCTCATTAATATGCAAAATTATTCAAATTAGATAGTAATTAACCATCTACTCAGTAGAAAACCTTTTCATGATAATTTATGATAAACTCAGTAGCAGCTTTGATTGAGATTGATTTTTGGTGTTGAGAAGCTATCGTGAATACAAAAAAGCACCTGAAAAAATATTTTTAAACACCTAACTTACAGCTCAGCTAATTATATGGGAACCATGTTCACAGATTATTTCAAAGGAAGGCCTATAGGCAAGATACTAATGCTGAATGAAACGGGCAAAACATCCTTTGGAGTTTGTCCTACATTTCATCTTAAAGCTCAGCTTTCTTCACATCTCCCAGCCTAATTCATTTAGAATGTTAAATGTTTAGCGCTGTTTAATTCAGCAAACGGCTACAGTGGAGCCAGGGCTTTGCTTGATAAGGCTTACAGGATTGCTTTCAAGATAAAACTGGTTTGAAAATCAAAATGCATTCAAGACAAACTGTTGTTTTACAACACAGTGTTCCTGGGAATACCACAATGATTTGTAAACAGACTCCAGGTCTGGTTTTGCAGATGGTGACAGGAGGTCAGTGGGTTATGGGGAGAATATGGTTTTGTTCTCACTAGCAAAGATGAGCTGCAGGACTGGGGACTTGGTAGCTCTAAACACTGGGGACTGGTGTGCAGTAATGTGATTCTCCTGAGGTGGGAAAACCAGAGGGAAAGCAGCAGTGACCTTGTGCTGCTGAAGTGGTGTTCAGGGACAGAAAAAACCCCATTCAATACCTACTGCTCCTAGTGGGAATTGCTGCAAGCACCCATGCCAAAGAGGCAGGATTACAGAGGCAAGGAAAAACTGATATTCCTAAAGGCTTTTCCTCTGAACTTGATCACAGAACTAATGCAACCAACAACTGACAATCTCATAATTCACATTCGGGGGATTTTGTGTTATTCAAATAATTACCAACAATAATAGGAGAAATGGGAACCTTGATGCCAAACCTCTTGAACTCTGTCATCAGGGAGAAGGAGGAGGGGAAGGATCAGGTTTCAGTTATGAGTTCTGGGACTGTCCCCGAGGTTTAGCTCCAGCCCAGATCCAGAGCTGTCTGCTCTCCAGGGTGAAATCAAGGCCATGTGTAAGCTGCATCTCACCTCAGGTAAATATTTCCAGTCCTTAAACCAAGACTCAGAACTGAGTAAACAAGTAACTGGCAGCAATAATAAACATGTAACTAGCAGAGAGAGGAAAGCTGTGAGCAAATCTCCACTCCTTTAAGTACAATGGCACCAGCATCCACACAATAGGTCTTGGCTGAGTTTTATTTACTGCCCCACCGCAACCCCCAAACTCCTTTTCTCCATCAGTGCACTCTATAAACGTCCTGGTTCATCAATAATCCCCAAGTGGCTTTCTCAGCCCTGCATCACTTTTCACACTGCACTGTATTTGCCATCTCCTGACCTGGTACCTACACAAGCCAAAGCACACTGGGTCTGCCTGCATTGTTCCTCCTTATTCCTCCTCCCTGCAATTGCTTCCAGATGGGGCCGTGCTACAATGGCTCCATTCATTCCTCCCTGGAAGGTCCAGCGGGTGCCAATGGAGAACCTTTCCCAAGAGCCCTCCTTTCTGCAGGCATGGAAGGGACCACATTCATCCTGATCACATTCTTCCATGCTCTTGACATGGGAATGTTTTCAAAGGGCAATAAAAAACTCTGTCAAGAAGTTACTGATGACACCCAAGTTAGTATTTCCTCTTTCAGGGAAATGGTGAGAGTCAGCTCAGATGTGGAACAATGGTTTTAGGATGTTGAAACCAACATTCCTGCTCAGGTGACATGTCACAGATGGGCCTAAAAAAAAACCATTCTAGGGAAGAAAATACCACCCCTCAGCTGACACATTTAACTACTGGATCAAAGAGAGGGGAGTAACACAGGGAAAGATGATGAAGAATTTCAGAGGGACTTATGCAGTTAACTGTGCTTTCTGAGACAGCAGAGACTAAAAGGAACAACAAATTTGTTCCAAACTTCCACATCCATTGCATTTCAATGATCTATTTTTCATACATTTTGAGATTCGAATAAATTAAAGGTAGGCATATTTTTGACAAAAGCAGAAATAATAACAATTCTCTAAGCCCTTATAAACCTCTTATTTTTTCCCTTCCATTGTAGTATCTTAGGGGATTTCATAAGTATGAACTTCTCATGTGCTGAACTACTATTCAGCTTATTTTACTGGTGGGGAAATTGCAGCAAAGGACAGGTTTGGTTATGTGTCCAATAGGTCACACAAGAAGCTTTTGTCAGAAGTAGAAACACTTAACATTAACCTGGAGCCCTCAGCATTGGTCACTGGATGTTCTTTGTGGTTAGGAGGGAACAGATGCCAGCAGAGTTTAGCCAATGAGTCTGGAATGAAACAAACCCTGATAAGCAGTGCTGATAGGCCATGGTGAACCACAGGAGCAGTAACACCACACTTCAATGGGATGTGCACTTTGTAATCTGACAGACAAGAGCTGAACAACATCCAGTGGATGGCAGCAGCTCCTGAGGTCCAGCTGGAAACCAAGTGGGATCTCTGTGATCACTTTGCACCACTTGAACGAGACCAAAGCTACCCAAGCCAGCAAGGCAAAGCCATCAGACCAAAAAGAATCCGGCTCAGAAATGTTCTGCCTCCTCAGGAATGCTGGAACAGCCCTTTTCCACAAAATGCTGCACAGATCCTGGTGCTCAGTTTCCCCAGTCAAAGAGGACTCAAATGAAGTGGGATTGTGCACGGCCCAGCTGTGAAACTGGGCAGCAGGGACACCCCAGTAGCTACACTGGGCAAAACCCCCTCAATGTCAGCCTATTTACTCCCTGCCAGTGAATGAAGCTGGAGCTTTGTCCTTGTGGGTTTCCAGCTTCATTTCTTTCTGCTGCTTATGGAAACGTGAAACAGTTAACAACCTTGTTTCAATAATATGCAATTCTGAGGGAGGAAAAATTGGGACCTAAGGAACCTGGCTTTTTTTCCTACCCTTATTATAAAGTCATTTTTCAAATCACCTTTCTGACACATTTGTCCATATTGATTAGCTGCTTTTAGAATGACATTGTCTGACCTGTCTAAATCCATCAATTGCTCTCCTGCTGATGCTTCATTCCCAGGCTACTTTAGCTTCTAATGGTATGGTATGAATATTATTCATAAAGTCTTTTTGCTGAAAAGATCAATAATCACATACATCTTAGGTTTGCATTCTGGGTGTTGTTCAAGAAGCCCTTTAACTGGCCACAGACTCCTCTATTTCCCTTTTATCACCATAGACTGTAAATGTTTCATTAGTAGCATTTAGAGAGTACATACTTGATACTATATCCCCAGGAGTTTCAAGTGAGTTATTAGGAACTTGTTCAGCATTAGGATTAATGCATATTCCCAGTAGTTTTCACTGCATTTCCATTCTGTGTGCCACAAACTCTCCAGTTAAGTATGTTTTGTCCACTTAGAAACTGTTTGGTAGGGAAGGCATGCCTTAATTGTTCCCAAGACATTGGGTAATGCTCTACTGATGGGCCTAAGGTTGAACTAATAGGCAAGTAAGATGCAGTTTAGCTTCAGCAGGTTTTAAAGTACTAATGAGGCACAATATAATGAAGTTAAGAACTTGTCAAGACAGGCAGTTCATATAAAAAGTTGAAATAACTTTTACATATTTTTTTCTTAAAAAAAAAAAAATCAAGATTACTCCATCACTGAGAGGATTTATTCCACTTAAATATTTTCTGGACTAATAGAATTTCTAGAAAAGGCTTTTTAAAACTAAATGCTCTGGTTGGGCAAGGAGCAAACTGTGTCTGCCTAAATATCAATAGGTCAAATATACTTGCAAAATACAGAGTTTTTTGTTTGAAGAAAGAGTGGGCTGGATCTCCTGTATTCCAAGCTGCTTTTTATGCAACTGCTTGTCTATATTTAGCAGCTTTGCAGGCAGGGAAATTTTAGAGCTTTAAAAGAACAAATACTGACTAGTCACCATTTTAACTTTATGACATTTTCCTGGAAGCCCTCTCAGAACAAAATCACAACATTCTAGGTATTTTAGTAACTACAGGATTGATTGGAACTTCATTGGATTTTAACTACTGCATGCCAGGCCGTTGTGCTCAGCGACATAAAATATTTCATTTTCATTTTCTGACATAAAAGTCTAAGTGTCCTGCTGCTGAGATGTATCAATCAAATCAGAGGTTCAAACAGAATATTATCTTTATGCTGGTATGAGAGGGAAAATGATGCTTTAGTTCCCAGTCAATCGGTACCAAATGTCTTCACAGTCACTAACAGACTTCTGCACACACTTGTGCAGAGCCATTACTTCAGGGTTCATAAAGTGGAACACAGCATTTCTGACAAAGCTGTAGCTTTTTTTTTATTTTTAGAACATAAAAATCTTGCTTGCATCAAAAAGGAAAATCCAAACTCATTTTTTGAAGGTTCATTTTAAGACAGGCATTGCAAACAATTAAAGCCCAAGTGTTTTGTGGAGAGAGATATTTCAGAGATGTTTGAAGAATGGTTATAATCTGCCCAAGTCCATTTTTTATGAAGACCAGTGGAGAGCTGCAGCAATAGGCAGGGACACTGTAGGCTACAGAATTTTTTATTTTGTTTAATGTGACCACCTCTCTGGCCATGATGCACGATTGCTGTGGATAGGTGGAATGAAGTATTCTCTGCACTTGAAAACCCAAAGTATTTTAATGCAGAATGATGAACAGAAATGCTTAATTAGTAAGTATTTTGGCTTATATTACATTTCCACCTTAAGTGTGATTTTTCCTTCTAGCTTAGCTCACTACTCAATCTTAGCACAGGCTTTACAAATTTAATTTAAGACTGTACACCAAATACCCCTTCTGGTGGCTCACTGAACAGTGGCTCACAGACACTTCTCTTTCTTGAGACCTATCCAGCATCATGTTAAATTTCCTCAGTCAGCTGAAATATTCAAATGAAAGATGCTGCTGCAATTAGAGAAGAAGAGGAGTTTGGGTTTGATTGGAGCATTTTCATGTCTTTCTGGTAGTAAAAGAATAAAAAGCTGACTTAAGTGCTTAAATGTTAGAAAAAGAAAGTATGACCTGCAGGTAGAAACCAGGCCTGGGAGAAAGAGAAAGAAAAGAGCAGCTCCAGAAGATGAAGTGCTCAGCCTACAGGCTAGTCATGATTTCCCACGACTTGGTGTGGGAATGAGCACACACCAAAAGGCCTCTGTCAGACAACCAACTCAAATTTGACTTTTTGCACCTCTCAGTACCAGAATCCTTCAGTTCCATGCTGTAGACAAGCAAATCCTCAATTCTGTAGGAATTCAGCATCTTCTTGAGTGACTCTCCCAATATTGAGAAGACCCAGGCTCAGCACTCTGTGCTCCTGAATAAAATCAGTCTGGTTTTATTTAATCAGTCCTGGAGCACAGTGGGGCACAGGCAGCTTTTTGCACCTGGAAGCCACAGAGATCATTTCTGGCCATGTTTTTGCTGCTTCTCCAGGCACAACGCCAGCTCTTCTCCATCTCTGCATACAGCCAGGCTGGGTAGGGTGCCTCAATTTTCACAGACCAGACATCTGAGACTGCTCTGCAGGGAGCAAAACCCACCCAGTGAAAATGTGCAAACTTTTGATGGCATCAATTGCTTCTTATTGTTCCTTAACAAGTTGTCCTTTTCTAAGGCAGATGTGAATCAGAAACTTGAAGAGGCACAAATGAAGCTCCCCAGGACTGGACACTAATTGTTAGTCTGGAGAATATTCCCCTTGGTACCTCCAACATGTGAAACATTTCCCTCCCACACACAGAGATAACAATAACACTTCACTTCTGCTGACCCCTCACAAGATCATCTTCTCTGCAGCTTCTCCTACTCACAAGTCAGTTTGAAAGTGCTGCTGGCCTGTGCTTAACCCTGACCCAAAGGACAAAAATCACTGCACTGCAAGGAATGCTGCAGCACTTGTGCTCACTTCCTCCTTATTCCTCACTTCTGCCACCACATCATGGAGCTTTTCTATGAAGCACCAAGGAAAAGAGGGAGAAATCCAAGTAAAGGAGTTGTTCTGAAGCTTTGCTGCAATAGAATTTATGATGCCTCCTTAGCAAATAACTGAGTAAGGCTTCATTAAATGTTATTGTCGAGATTTTCACAGTAATATCCTTTTTCATCTGAGGTAGATAATATTGACAGTGTTGCCAAGTAATTACACCAACAGAGCAAATATATGGCACTGTGCCCTTACAATTCCTCTTCTGGCTGCCCAGCATGCAGCTCAGCAAGCAAGGCTACAGGCCACTGACAGTAGAAGAAATTGTTTTATTTCTTAATTGTGAAGCTCCAGGTTACAGAAATGCCACTCAGACTTGCTAAGCCTCTCAAATAAATAATTGATTATTTCATAGCTCAGTACAGTTACTGTACAAGCCCTAATGCAGAGAGGAACTGGCATTTGTTGGCACTTCAGAGTGTGTTGGCAATCCAGAGGAAGCCAGACTAAATTTGTGCATGTGATTCCTTTTTCCCCCAAACATTTGATCAGAGCACAGGCTCAGTGTGGTTGTGGGAGCTGCCAGTCCAATCAAAACCCACCTGTAGAACACACCAGCACATCCTTTGCAAGATCATCTTGCTCTATCATTGCCAGTAGATTCTTGGAAATCTCTGGACCTCATGAATGTCCCTTCAAATGGTGAACACCTTGTCCCACCTTGAAGGTGTCAATCAGCCACATATAGAAATCTTAGTCCCCAGATTCTGTACAATGTCAAACCAATTTCCAATTGGAAGAACAAAGAGCGTTCCTCAACATGAGACACTTTTTTAAGATCCTTCATCTCAAATAACATGACAATTTACTCTGGTTAGAAAAGGTAAGGATTTTTTACTGTTTATTCTGGAAAAAAACCCAAAATTACAGTTATCTGCTCAGTGGATCAGCTACTTGGGTGATTTCTTCCACATGTGAAAACTGCCAAGCTGACAGCATGGCAGTCTAAATCCCCTACAAGACACACTTGTACAGTAAAGGAACCAGCAAGTTATGGCTCCCCAGTGCTGAACCCCAGTGTTCCAAGGCTCCTTTGGAAGGACAAGCACAGAGAGCTAGGATATAAATCCCTGCAGTGCCATTCCATGCCTGGTCTGAGGCTCTCACTGCTAAGCAGTGTCCATTAGTCCAGCTGTAGCAGAGGATTTGCACTACAAACATTCTTAGCTGGGAACTGGACTGCAAACCCAACCTCTCATTTCCCACTGCAAACCAAAACAGTCATCATGCAGCAATAACTTTGGTCACTGCCAACCCACACCCCATCAAAGCAGTGACCTTGAAATGAAAAGGTCTCATCTCACTCCCCCTCCTTCCATTTCTCCAGCAGAACAGCAACACCAAGAGTTCTTAGGATTGGAAGGAATCCAAATGCAATGAGTATGTCACTGAACCTTGAGCTCTAAACTGGAAGCCAATGAGAATTATTCCCTACCATTCCTCTCCAGGAAGACTAAAAACAACCCAAAAAATCAAACCCCCAAGGATTTTGTTTTCAGCAACAGGTCAGGACTGAGCAATACCTATGAAAATCATCATCCCTGACCTCAGGACATCTCTCACCACCAGCTGATAACATCCAACATTTCCTTATGGCAACCCCCTTTGCTACATTCTGATTTATACGTAGAACATTGCAGATTTTGGAATCAGTCCACTGCAACTGACCACCTAAATTATTGGGCCCTTATTTATTTGAATTATTAGTTCAAATTAATTGAAGAGGTTTGTTCCTGAGCCAATGCTGCTCTGTTAGCCTGTACAACTTGAGTCAAGGCAAGGTTGTTTGGAATAGCAGAGATGAAATTTTGGTTTGGTTTTTTTCATGTCTTTAATTTTTACTTTTAGAAGTTATAAATATTGCATTAACTGGGTTATAATACAGATAGTGATCTCTTTAATTTCCACTCCTTATGGTCTGGTTTTTGGTTGGCTTTTTTGGTACAACACTTGCTGCCTTTTCACTTTCAGAAAATCAAGCCCGAGAATTTAAAGTGAGATCTGTATATAACTATATATACATATATATATAGATGTGCTATAAAAATTACAGCACAAATATCTACATATGCTGTGGGTTTTAAACACATTAATCTAAGGCTCTGAAAATATTCAGTATGTGAGCATTCTACTTTTAGGTCCATGGTATTTAAAATGGCCAAGGCGGGTTTTTGCATTGCACATAAGGCTTTTTTCTGTTAAAAAATAATAACTATAAATCTGTTTTCTCATGCCCAAGTAGTCCTTGATGAGACATGTGAGGAAATGCAGTGTGGATTGTCATGAATGGAGCAATAATCATAAAATTAGAAACAAAAGAATGAGACAGAACAAAGCTTTCTTTTTTTTAAGATTCTAAATCACACACAAAACATTTGTTCTGCTCCAGCTCTTTGTGAACTAATTGGCTCTCCTGGAGGGACAGGTAATTGTACTTGACTACACAAGCTGTCCTGAAGCTCCCTTGGAAAGCTCCAGTAAGCTTCCAGTGTTAGCAGCCATCAAGGATTTCACAGGTCAGGCATCGGATCGATACAGCTAAAAGCAGCAGGGACTGTAATGTCGACAGCAGGTTTCAGAAAACGCTGCAAGTGCCAGTTTGTTCCCCTTCATGCAGAAGCTCAAGACAGCTTAATTAACCCTTGGAAAATACAATTTATCCAGAGGCTCTGCAGGTCTGTACTGGGCCTTATTGGTGAGCTGCTGGCAGAGATAGTGTAGCTGGCAGCTCTGAATTCCCATTTCCCCCTTTCATGCTGTTCAGTTAGGATGCAAACAAGCCGTGATTTTGGGAGGAGGTGCCCGCCCTGTCCTGGGGAGCGGCTGCTTTGTTAGAAGTGCCTGTGCTTGCAGCAGGAGCGGGGCCCAGCAGGAGCATTGATCTCTCACCTGCGTGTGCGGCTCTGTGTGTGTGTGAGGAAAAAAGAGAGAGGGGGAAAGAGTCATCTCCCACAGGTCTAAATGCTTCTTTGCCCTCTTGTAAAGATGTTCCCTTGTTAGTTGTCTACTTTTACTGTCTTTTAATACCACATGGCCATGAAAAGTACAGACAAGGTAATTTTCCACATCCCAAAACACCTACATTTTAGAAGACAAAGAACTTGCCAGGGGTGACAGACCAGTAAGAAGTTAGCTTGTCTGATGTGATATTCAAATTTGTGTCTCCAATGTCAAGCCAACAGGCTGAAGGGTTTTCCTTCCACAGCTCTTTTCAAGCTAAGGAAATCTTCTAAGACATGCACAGAACAACTGTGAAAAAATACTCGAATTTCTGAGGTTGGCAGTTTTAACAAAGAAATCTGCCTGTGAACTCAGTTAAATTATTTATAATATAATCTACTTTAAAACATTAACTATACTTTGATTATTTGTGGGTTTAATGTCTATAATTTCAATTAAATCATGTAAATGTATCTTGTTCAGTTTATATTTACTTCCTTTAATGAATGTAAACCTGCTGCTTTTGTTCTGGAACAGTGAACTCTCACAGGAGAAAACAAGGTAGACACCACTTTCTGTCTACTGGTTTGTTCCTGTTTCTGATGGTAAAATACTACCTGAGTTGAGTAGGATGAGGGAGATAAAATCAAATTAGAAATTTGATTTTTTTACATGAGTGCACACAGATCATCACATAGACTCACTCAGAGACTTGTGGCATTAACTATGCAACTCTGAATCCATATTTTCATCTTCAATAACCATTAAAGACATCACAATTTACGATAAAATACAAAAATTATGAACAACAAGCCACAAGGATTCTAAAAAAAGCCAAAGCAGCCCAGACTATATCCGTGCTTGTTGTATTAACACCCTCACAAAAATGGCACACTAAAAGAACTTGATAGAATTATTTAATACATCTATGTCACAGTCCCCCTGTCCAAGAAACTAGATATTAATTTTTCAGGATACCTTGGGAGAAACACTCTGCCAGAGGTAGTGAAAGATGCTGCTTGAAGGTCTGCAAGCAAAGGGGAATGACAGATACTTGACACATTTCAACCTGGCATATTGCTACCTACTGGGGAGCCAGAAGGTTCTGAGGTGGGCCCACACTCATCCACATTTGTATTAATGACAGGCAGGAAAAAATAAACCAGTGCTGGAATGACAAATGCAGGATGAGGAAGGGCTGGGCTGTGCCCAACAGAAGTGTACAAAAGCAGAGGAAGAACTTGGGTTTATTCTTGCAAAGGGTGGTTTCACATGAGTATCTTAAATACAGGCACATTGCACTCTCCTTGAGAAGAGGGGCTTGCAGAACAATCAGCAACAAAAAAAAGACAGAAATAGGTGACAGAAAAGAAGTTTTATGGCTGCTTACACCAACTGTGAGTCTGTCTCCAGAACTGGAGAAAGAAATCCATCCTACTGTTTTCAAGTCTTTACTTGCAGTTTGGACTACAAGCAGCATGTTCTTGAAAAGACCACAGAATCCAGCTGGCTATCTCTGATTTGTGAGATGGAGCAGGATAAAAGAAGCATTGCTAAACACCTTGCCCCAGTTCTCAGGAAGCCTTGAAATTGGAATGAAAAATGTGCAAGATTTTGGTAGATGGTGCTAAGGGAAGGAAATGTGATTACTGCTAGAATATCAATTAAATAACAGAACCTTTCTGACTCCACAGCACTGGAGTCCATAGAAAGATGCTGAGGTACACAGATATGAAAAAAAGAGCTGAATGATTTTACCTCTGTCACTATTCTCCTGCAGTTTCTGTTTTTCCTGTCATTGTATCTTTTTATTTTTATCTGCACTTACACTTCTATTTTTACTGGTTTGGGGTTGAGGTTCTTATGCAATATTACCACTGTAAGGGCCTGACCTGTACTGGAGCTCCTTGGTGCCACCAGCAACATCTGACCAGCTGAGCAGTGTGGGAGAGCAAAGCAAGAAAAATAACATGATGGAAACATTTTCTTCAGGAAATGCAAATGATTTCTGGTGAAACTGAAGTGCATCTTAGCATTTTCTGACAGTTCCAGAATATGGGAGGTAAAGATCCTTAAGGAGGGCTCTGCTCTGATATATTCTAAGCAGGGTTATTCATTAGGACCTGGAAGAGCAAAATCTAAATATGACATAACTCAGGAATTCAATTTTAATAATATCAACAAAGAGCTTTTACATTCCCACAATACAATTTAAAACCAAAATCCTCCTGTTAATTATCAGGGAGTGCAGGCTCTCCAAGGTTGAGTACCTATTTCTGTTTAAAGGTCGGCACTTTAAGTGCTCTAAAATCCACATACTTGCTCAAATTGCCTTGAAATTTGGTGTGTCTCATGGGGAGCCAAGGGAAGGTTGGAGTCATATGCTGAGGGTCACATTTTCCTGGGCTTTTCAAGATATGCTTGAAAAAGCAGCTTTTTCTAAGTGATAAAATTCTGATAAACTCTTTTTTTTTTCTATTCTTGCATATCATTAGTGGATCAAACCACAGTTCTATACAACCTTTAAATGTTTGTAACATTCAACATTTGTCACCCTGAACAGGGAAGTGTCCAACTTCCTGATCCGAAGAGACTACAGAGCATCAGTATTCTGAAATCAATGGCTCCCACCTCACTGGCCAACTTCCAAATGAGCTGGAGAGTACAGGAGGATGTGTGATATTAACCTGCTCTGTGCCTGGTGGCAGTTTGCACTTGGTCCTCCAAAGGAATTCTGAAACCAGCTGAGCTGATATTATGAGTGATGGAAAAATCAAAGACATATTTTATCATGTGGGGTAAATACAATTAAAATAGTTTTTTTTAAAGCAAGTTACACATATGAATTCTTGGCTTAATGAGACAGGAGAAAATGCTTGGAAATAGTGACTGGGGAGACTTCACTGTTTTTAGGAAAGTTACAGAAGACAAACTCACTCATTAGTTTTATATGACATATTTAAAATTCCTGTAGCCATCCCACAAAAAAAAAAAAAAAAGCCCAAATGTTGGGCAATGTGGCATATTTGTGATTTCCCTGTTAGTAAGCAGGAATTTCTGATTACATAAAGCATCTGCTTGCTGATGGTGTTGTGAGGAAAATATGGTAGGAGCTGCTGACCATACGCTTCGTTATTCCTGCAACAATTTGGTGAGGGGCTGTCTCAGCTCAGGGCATGCGGTGTCAGCCTCACCAGGAGACTGCAAACTTCAGCTTTAGTGCTGCTTAAGCTCAGAAATCTTATATTATACATAAAAGGCAGGCTTTGTTCCTGCTCCATGCCCTGGGATCTGTTTGTTTTTACTGAGAGCTTTGGAATGGCAGTTTGGAAAAGGCATTTATAGTCCAGTATCTTGGGCCTCTCCTTTTCCACTCTAACATGCCTGTAATTTTTGAGGCGGGCAATGCTACCACAAAAAAAACCCCAAAACCTTTCAAGACCTTCTACAATCTATGTAGAACAGGACCTCTATTTATGTTTTATTGTGATTAATCAGTAAAATGTTCTGAATAGTAATTGGCTAAATAATAAATGTGGTTTAAATGATCTCCAACCTGTCAGTGTAGTCAGGGTGAATTAACTTAAAAGTTCAGGTGAAAAGAGTACTTGAAGAGAAAATTCTTATTGTGGTATTTTCCAAGAGGAAACTTGGCTAGCACCAAAAATGGGTTGTTTGAGGTTCTGCTTGTACAAAATTTAGTCTAAGAAACTCCTGATAGGGGTATCACTTTATTATGTGATTTTTTTCTGTCACTGTTTTAGAGAACAAACTTTGAAACTATAACCTTTTGGATTTGGTCTAATTAGATTTTTAGTACTTCATTCATTTATTTCCCTGATGTATCACATAAAAATCATGCAAAATACAAGCTTATCATGTCACAAATTTCTTCCTTTTCCATTTTTCCTTTTTTAAGTTTAGTGATTTAACTCTTCTCACCCCTCATCACTATCACTTACATAAGGCCAAATGATTTTGGAATGCCAAAAGGAAGATCACCAGAGCCATGAAAACTGACAGCCATTGCTCTGTCCCAGAATCAGGAGACATAGAGGAATGGTTCAGAATTCCTCTATGCACAAATTCAGGTCAGGAAAATTCACCCTACTGCTCCTTTTGCTCACAGAGAAAGAAAGAGAAAGAGAAAGAGAAAGAGAAAGAGAAAGAGAAAGAGAAAGAGAAAGAGAAAGAGAAAGAGAAAGAGAAAGAGAAAGAGAAAGAGAGAAAGAGAAAGAGAATTTTGGAACTTTTGAAAGGAACAATGGCCCTTTGCAGCAGTTTAGGAAATCTGGCCTAAATACTCCAGGTGAACTAACTTTTCAAATTTCACCAAGATATTCCTGAGAAGTGGAATGGCACAAAATAAAGCTGTCTTTAGGCTTCCCTTCATTGCAATGGGGTGGCTCAGGCAGTCTCTGACAGAAGGGTCAAGGAATAAAAAAATTATGATAATGGGATGATCAGCAGTCCGCTGGAGAAGTGACCAACGCATTTCTGTAGGGACAGAAGAGCTCACAAAACAAGAAGTCTCTGCTTACCACAGAAATGTGTTACGCTAGGTAACCACCCACAGGTGAAGTTAGTCCCAGTTTTCTTTTTAGAGGTGTTGTGGCTCCATTCTGTGACATTTTCCAGGCTGCCCCTGTGAAAGCCATCCTGGGAAACAAGCATATGTAAGAGGGGTTTTTTGCCTTGCTAGAAAGAACATAAGCACCATATGGTTAGAAAGGGACAGGCTTCAGTTTCTTTGTCAGCATGAGGACTGTGCACACTCCAGAACAGAATAAAGCTTCTGAAAGCTGTGGGAGAAAATGGTTACTGTTAGCTATTAACTCTGTAATTTTCTACATGTGCTGGGCAAGGATCCTGTGAAATAGCAGGAGTCTCTCTGCGGTTACAGGGACTATAAAGCAACCCTCAACAACTGTTTAGAGAGGAACCTGGTTTAAATCTTGAAAGCCTGGAATCACTTTATTTAGTCAGCAGTGGGGCAAAAGATGATTTAGAAATAGCTTCCTGGTGTGTCTGGAAAAACATCTGTATTTCATCATATAATGGAACAAACATGGTGCAGTTCAAATACAGGAATGGGTTATATAGATGATGTGTTCATTATAGGTACAAATTAGGAAGCTCCTTTGGGAAGATCAGTCTATTCTGAAGGTCACTGTCAGGTCAGATTTATTCCAAAGCAGCTTCTTTTTTACAGAACCTGGAACTAACACGCTTCTTTAATAGACTCAGCTTTTGTTCAGCTGAGTTTTTATTTGTGTTTTGCTTTCTAAGCTCAGAAAAGCTCTAAACTCAGGTATTGCTGCTGTCTTTCCAGCATGGAGAGGCTTCATGCTGCAGTGTTGCACCTGGTGAGAGCCAACACTTACTGTGCTCCTGCTGCTGCTCCTGAGCCTGCACTGAATCCTCTATCCCTGCAGCTCTGCTCCAGCCACAGGGGACATTTGGGAGCACAGCAGGAGCAGCACATCTGTCCCCAGCTGGATCTCACAGCACAACAAAGCAGCACCACAACTTACAGAAGAGCTAATGCTCAGCACGAGATGGGACTGCAGAGCTTTCCTGCAATGAAGTGAGTGGTCTAAATAAAGAATAACTGAGAGGCAAGGAGGGGCTCTTCCAAGAAGAGGGGAGTGCAATGGAAGGGAAAAGCAAGGGAAGCAGAGGGTGAACATGCTGGCAGAAAGACACACATGGAAGGGAAGGTCCATACATTTCTGGCTGTCCATACACATCTGTTGGACTTTGATATTGGTTTCCTGTGGGACCCTGGAAGAGCACAGCTCCCTGTGCACATGGAAAGTGAAAACACAGATTCTTCTGCCCCACAAGGGACTGGCAGGAATTTCAGCTCCTTGGCAGGAAACTTGGCTGCTTATGTGGGCACAAACCCCAGTGCTTCTGTGCTAAAATCAGGGAGTGAAAGTAATCCATGCAAAGTTCAAATACTGCATTGTGGCAAGCTAGGCTGAGGAAAAATACACAAAATCCAATCTTTCCTTCTTTGAGCATTTACCCAAAAGCTCAGAAGTCTTAAGAGTTTATTCTGTCTAGAAGGCACAACTGGCAATGGAGCTGTGCTCTGCCTCCAAGAAATTCTGTTCATCTGCAAAGAGCCTGGGATGCTCCATGTCCATGAAGGTGGCAGGACTCAACAAGAAGCACTATTTTTTCTCAAATTCCCAAAGTCCATAAAACAGGCAGTAAGTTTTATGGCACGGTCACAGAAGATCTTTAGACTAACAAATATAAGACATTGGAACATGGCAAGAAGCTGTGGATACCTTCAGCTCACACTTCTGTTAGGATTAGAATTTAAAAATTCTGATTTTCAAACCTGCTCTTGTGGATGACTGCCTATCATATGAATGTATAATAAAAAAGTCTTGTTGGCATAAATGCTTGGAAGAATCTTTGAAACCTTTCACAAGAATAAGTTGTGCAGGAAAGCTTCCTTTTGTTTAATAAACTAAGCTTTCATAATACTGGGCTGAACAGATTCTTTAGATATCACACAAACATTAACTAAATTCAAATTATTCTAGATATTCTGTTCTAGATGTTACAATTTACTCTGTGTCTTTGTCATAGAAAAATGACAAATCATTGATAATTGTAATCCTTACATAACAATTTAACAAGGGGTAAAAACCAGAAAAGAAAGCAAAATAGTTGAAAGAATTTTCACTTGATTTTAACAAATTAAACTCTATCTAAAAAGTTGGTTTTGTAGTGGGTTGGAATATTACATATCTGTCACAGAAGATACACTTCCATGAATTAAAATATGAAAATATAATTTTTAATTACATTTTAAACACTTTTGTTGTTATCTAGAAATCATCTGATACATCCCTACTTTCTTGAACGACCGGTAGCACTGACTATTTCAAAACCACAAAGCAAATGCACTTTAAGACAGGCTTCTGGTTTGCTGCTTTTCTTGGAAATCAATGGTTTAATTTCAACAAAGCAAAACAAAAACTACAACAACAAAACCCCACACATACAAATGTCCTGTGAAAAAACCTGAATTCTTACAAATGGTTATTATGTACCTTGGATAGGCATCTGTGAAACAGATACAAGGTTCATGAAAAGCTAAATACTGATAAAGGTGAGTTTGTTTGGTTCACTTTGCTACCTCACGCTGCCAAATTTTCATTAATTATGTCATCAGAGTAATTTGTCTCTGGTACCTGAATGAAGCAGATACCTGTGTTTGAATTACCCTCAAGCCCTGGGAGTAACTTCAGCACTGTGATCACACCACAAAAAGCACATGCTTGTACTCTCCTTTTAACTGCTTCCCCTTGCAAAAGTCCTTTACCAGGATTTTCCCCTCCTTTTTCTGATAATCCATAATCTTCAGCCTGCTGCAGACAAAAGACTTGCACCTCTGTAGCTTGATGCCTAAACTACAAAGCTTTTGCTTCTTTTGCAAAGCTGCAAAACCTTCAAATGACTTCATATATGAGCATCGTGTGTCACTTGGGACAGTCCATCCCATACCAGTCCACAGCACATTACAACACAGGAGTTGTTTTCTAAAAATCAAACACCCCAAACTTGAAAGCCTGTTGTGTGCTTTAACAGAAGAATAAAATTCTGAAGAGTAGCAGAAGGATAATGCACTTGGACTTTTAAATGTTTTGCCTACATTTCTATTTCATCTGCTTGTGTTCTTTGACTCATTCAAATATCAGCAAGAAAATGGCACTGATAAACACAGCCCTTTCTTTAAGCATTTATGGGTCTTACTGTGCATTTTGAACAAGGATTTTGATATTTTCATTTTGCAACCAATTAATAAAAGCCCACTCAGCTATAAAGAGAAAATAATGCCATGTTCTGAAAGATGTTTTACACACATTCTGCATTTATCACAGCGTTTTCACTTTAAAGCTGGAAAGAGTGACTGCAAAGCAGATTTTGTTTATGCATTGCACCTTAAAAATACATCTTGGGGAGCCCTCGGGAAAATAAATCAATATCATCCCAAGACACTGAAAACAAAGTTCCTGGAAGGTACAGAAGTCTGCAGCATTCCTGCCCAATAGGATATAAGCAGTGAGTGTAAGTTCTTTCCTGATCCTCTTTTACTTCTCTTTTTACAATGTCTTTAAACCTGTGGTGTAAAATATCTATTACCCTTTTCCCACTCACTACACTTGGATGTCCTTTGCCTTCTGTTCCCTGGATTTCACTGCAGGAATCAGGAGGTGGATGACTGTCACCAGAACCTTCTCCAGAGGCTCAGCCTGTGTCTTTATCCCCGTGATTATTGCTTGCAATACTCATTAAGCTGTTTTGTCCCCAACTACAGAGTTCAATTGAAAGGTGGCTTTTATGCTTTCTCTGTTTAGAAATAGCCTCTTGTCTAATCCATAAAACTCCTCCTTCCCTTAAAAGTTCTTTTTTTAATAAAAGCTATTATTATTCCAGTAATTCTTGGAAAAAGATCTCTCTTTGCTATCACAACAAAACTTTAAAAATCAAGTTACCCTTGAACTTTCCCAAATGGCCTTGTACAAAACATCCCGGGCTGGCTGATGAAAAGAACATAAATCTTTTAACACTCAGACACTTGAGTTGTGCCTTTCCCAGCTGAAATGATAATGACTTTCCCACCGCCGTGCCTGGGAGTGCTGCATTACAGCGCCACACAGCCGCAGTGTCACCGAGGGCAGCGCGGCTCCAGGAGGACACAGCTCAGCTGAGGGATTCCTTGGGGAGCTGCAGAGCAGTCCCTGGGGCAGCTCATCAGCAATCCCAGGCACAGCTCCATTAGGGCTCTCTGCACTGACAGCAGCTGCCTGCTGAAGGAGATGAGCAAAGCCACGGGAGCAGGAGGGTTCCACAGGGCAAGGCAGCCTCTCTGCTATGGGCTGACACCAAGATTTTGCTCAGTGCTGCCAAAAGCCTCCAGAGAGGCCCTTCTCAAACGAGATCAAAGGTGATCTGGGCAGTTACCAAGCTCTCACTCTCCTTTAATCAGGAAGGATGCACAGGAACACTGATGAAATTAAAGCCTTGCATTAGACAAATACAAAGGCATGACAGCGTTGAGGAGTGCTCAGACAGGGTGGTTGGAATTACCTTACTCTCCCTTTTGCCAAAAAATTAAGCCTGTAATAGTACAGAATAACTGGGGACAATAAATACCTCACAAGAACTAGAAATGAACCTCACTCCCTTGTGCATTTAGCTATTAAAAAAGAGATTTAAAAGCCACAGTGAAACCCCACTATAGAGTCAAGGAACAAAGCACACGAGAGCTAGAGAATGACAAGATCATTGATAGCTTGAGGGAAACCTGGAGAACTTAGAAACAAAGTGAAAATTAAGCAATTCCAATTCACCCAATTGTAGGGAACAAGTACCTTCTTGCAGGGCAGCAATACAGACTGAACTGATTTCTTTTTGGATTACAAAATTATGTTAAACTACAGAGCACACTGCTGTGAACCCAAAAACAATGCATATTTCTGATTAACAATACAATGTGTGAAAGGTGTAGAAATTCCAGAGAGATGTGAAGGTTGTGACAGCCAGTGTGATCATCCATTCTAATAATCACAGTTATAAAACCCTCTAATGTCCATGCCAAACCTACTTAATGAGGCCAAATTTGTGGACTGTCAAAACTTGGTAGGATGGAAGAGCCGACAGGAATTGACTTGAAACAAGATTACTTTTATAGTTGGAGAGAAAAACATTCATTTCACAAGACCCCTGCAAATTTTCTATACTTCATATTTAACAGTCAGCACACACAGCAAACCAAAATGATTTAATGACATTTTAAAGTCAACGCAGTTTTGGAATGCTGAGGTACAGATCTGCTTCCTAGGACTTGAAATTCATCTGGAATGGCCTTTTTCTGGCTGTGGTGCTCCTTATCCATATGTTCCTAGCATACTGCACAGTACACACAGCCCTTCTCTGATGTTAGCACTCTGCAGGCTCCTCTGCTGTGAGGGTAACATTTACCTTGGTTGCATTATTGCTCCTTTACTCGCCTTGGGAACACATTTACAAAGAGCTTCTTTATAGATTTTCTGCCACCTATTAGAATAGGGAATGTGAGTCCATTTTCTTTATGCAGATTGCCCCTCTCATTTGGATTCAGGTGCCCTTCACTCTGAAAGAGTAGGGTCAGCTCTTTAACACAGAGAAAGTGCAAGGCTGTACTCCTCAATCCAGACTGGATGAGATCTGGGCTGCACCAGGGGAGGTTTCCATTGGATATTGGGGAAAATTTCATCACTGAAAGGGTTGTCAAGCACTGAACAGGCTGCCCTGGAATGGTGGACTCACCATCCCTGAAGGGATTTGACCCTGTAAATGTGGAGCTCAGGGATGTGGTTTAGCAGTGAATTTGGCAGTGCTGTGGAAATGGTCAGACTTGATGATCTTGAGGGTCTTTTCCAACCTAAATGATTCTGTGATTCTATTCTGTGTGAACAAGGGGATGGACTGGGATAGATCATTAGAGCTTAATGACCCCTTGATTAATTTGTTGTTGACATTTACTCAGAGGAAGCAGCAGAACAGAGAAGAGAGCCATAATCAAGGGGACGGGTGTCTCTGGAGACTGTCTGAGGCTTGGTGTGCATAAACAAAGTTAGCCCAAGCTTTCAGTGGTTACACTAAACAGCTGCTTCATTATTTATGTAAAAGTAGTAGCGTATGACGACTCAGATTCTTGGAAGGAAATCTTTTTTCTTTTCCTAAAGACATGCCTCTGGATTCCTGCAAGTGATATTTATATCCTTAAGGGATTTCCTCAAATGCCTTCCCATGGCAATCTACTTTCCATAAAGGCTCGATCTGATGAACCACTCAATTACAGTAGGTCACTGTAGTGATGTAATGACAATGTCAGGTACAGACACACGAGGCAGTTTCATCTCAGACAAGTAGAAAAATTATAATCATATGAGCTGAATTTCCACTTATTTCAGTCACAGTGCTTAATTCTGGAGTCTCTTTTATCCTCTTGGTGAAATTTTCTAGGTGGAGCTTGACACAGTTGCAAACAGTACAGTCAGCACCAGGGTCTGTGCACCACTGGTAGAGCTGCTGGAAAGTTCCCTGCACTACTGAAGATTTCCAAGATGGTCTAAACAACATCTGCTTCCCAAATTTGTCTGTTCCCAATGCCAGCAGCAAGCCCCTTCCTACCCAACCCACTGTGGGTATCCCCCAGGCTACTCACTGACCATGGCTGCAAGGTGAGCAACACAAAGCCTTAAGCATCTGCTCCCTGTGTCTGCCCCTGGCCAGGAGAGAGTTGTGTAATCCACACTTATGATGCCTCTTGGGATTTGGGCACAGTCTGTAAAACTACATTGAACTCTCCTTTGCTCCCTTGCTGCCAACTCTCCCCATTCTCATCTTCTCATCTTTGGGAATGTTGCTGCCATTAGGACTCTTTTCTGAGTATCTGATTGCTCAAGTCCCCTTTGACCTCACACATCAAACATTTCTGCTTCATTCCTGCACTCAGAATGTATGGGAGACCTCAGAGAAATGTCCAGAGCTGCCAGAATTATGGACAGAGAGCCAGAGAATGGCCATCACAGCTCCTTATTGACCCTCAAACACATGGCAGTGTCTAAAGAAACATTCACACAACTTTCTCCTGCTCAGTAATTTCATGGCAAGGTGGCCTCAGAGTTAATAACTGCTTTGCTTTTCCATGGGGGCAAAATTTATTAGCATAAAAAAAAGACTGCCAGACAAACAGCCCCTCAACACTTACTACCCCTGGCACTAAATTTTGTAGTTCATTCATTAGCAGGTATGGATGAGTCATGAATCCAGAATGCAGAGATTGTCTATGAGGTGCTGCACAAAAAAAGCAATAGAAAGATGGCTTCTACTGGCCTGAAACATCCCTGCCTAGTGATCATAAACTACATTCCAAATAGCTGACACTTCCCCCTCCGTGTTCCTGCCATGTTTGCTCTAGGAAAGATCCAGCCCTCACAAAGACCTGGGGATGCCACCATAACATACATCTGTTATTAGTGCAGATGAAAGCAATCAGGAAAAATGTAAATTGTTATAAAAGTGCCAGACATTCAATAACAAACTGTTACAGCACTCAAATGACAGGAAAGCTCTGGCCTTGAGCAATCTGATTGAGCTTTGAAGACTAATAAAGCTTCAGAACTAGTCCTGCTTTGTGTACTGGTGTTGCAACAGATGACCTCAAGAGATTTTTCTTGGCCTAACTTACACAATTTTATGAAATTGTAGTTAGAAAAGTGAAATATAAATAGTCTTGAACTTTTACACAGTATTAATTTACTCTTTTGAACTGTTACTTGTATATATGATACAATTAATTCCATGAGCAATGTAAAAGCCTTCATTAGATGTGCTGCATCACAAAAATTTATGTATCATCTAAGGAATCAAATCCCCAATAAAGAAATTAATATAGCCCATTACACCCTAATGCACAAAGAAATCAGATATTTCATCCAAAATCTTTATAACCACAGTCTTTTTATTATCATGTGCAACTCACAGACTCTCCTGTCTGGAGATGGTGGTTTAATAGTAATTCTTGGATCTGGACCTGTTCTTGCTTCTCTGGACCTTGCTTTCTTCTGAACTAGGGATGCATCTCCACCAGTATTTGGGTTATACCTTCAAAACAAAGCTCCTGATTGTCTCTCTTACCATGCTTTGGTTTGGGTACAAACAAGTTGTGGAGCAGCAGAAGCACTCCATTTGGAGTGAGTGAAGCCATGTGAAATTTGGAGTGAACATATCTAGAAAGGCATTTCCTGGTGAGCTCTAGAGCACTGATGCTGTACAGCTGAGCTGTCTTTTTCAACATCACACATCAAGCAGTACTGAAAAATACTCCTGTGCTTTACCTAAAGGGTGAGTAAATCTGATCCATATAATACTGAGGATGGGCAGAGAAGCTGAATGTCATGGCCCACCCAGCTAACAGCAGAGCACTGGCACAGCAGATGACAGAAAGCCCAACTCCCTCCTCCCCTCCCTCCTTAGGCATCAAGATGGAACTGGAATGTCAGTAAATGAGAACTAATGCAAGCTCCTGCTCAGGGGGCCACGAGTTCTCTGAGTGCCCCGGCACGGAAGGAAGAGTTTATGGCTTTCTTACAACCTCTGACACCCTATCTGCAACTTTGAGAGATGACTGCTGTAACTTGTCCTAATGCCCACCCCCTGGCTTGCTCAGGAATTCACAGTTTCACTGCTGGGTCTATATAATACCTTAAATATTGGCAATCCAGTCTCCATCCAGCAGTTACAGCAAGTCTGGAGTGTACTGTAGTAAAGCAAACAGCTGCACCCCACACAGAACAGTCCAGGCCTCCAAATGAAGCGCTGAAATGAATCTCTCCAGTGCATTTTACTGCACGGGGAGATGGCTCCAGGAAGACTCAATACACAGAAGCATTATTTTTTGATGGAAGGATCATACTCAGCTTTTAGAAAAGCAGTGCTAACTGGTTTTCCTGTGCTCCACCACTTGTAAGCACCATGGGCCCAGCTGTCCCTCCCACACAGCTTTATGCATCATTCTATGTATTATTTATCCTTGGAAGATGCAGAGTCACACAGAAGTCAAAACTTGTTTGCATTTCAGTTATGGAATAAGCTATTGATTCTATTGCATCAAAGTTATTTCTGTTTTTTCAGCAGTACTATGATCCACACACAATGAAAATAAATTTTAAAAATAAAAAATGAAGTTCCAATTAAAATAGAGTTAAGATGGTTCCCCCAAAATGTATCAGAGTTCTGTATTGATTTCATGGCCTGTTGCTTTTAAAGTGACTGCTTTTAAAACTTTTGCACACAGTTGACTTCACATTACAAAAGCACTGCCAAGTGTAGAAGTATGGAATTAGTGTACTTATGCTAAAGAAAATTAAGGCATCTTCTTAACTTTATGTTTCTTTAACAGACACTCATTCTTTATATTTTCCTTTCAAATGTAAGAAAGCTTGAAAGACTTAAACCAGGTTTCATTTAATAAGAGAAAATAAGAAGCCTGCCACACAGAAAATTACTAAATTACGCTCAGTTTAGGGGTTCCACTCTTCTCTTTTGCCTCAGGCTTTTGGGACATTAAGACCATGAGATAAATCCTGGTCAGTGCTTTTTTCTAAGTAGCAGAAACGAGAGTTTATTAGCATCACAGTGGTTGCCTCAATAATGACAAAACAGTTGCTCATTACTGCTCATTAGATTCATATTAGATTCATTTGCAATAGCAATACATCTTCTATTCATACTGGATTGCAAAACAACAGATATGATTTGACACCTGCTGTAGTACAGAATTCATTAGAAAGTAATAATACAAATAAGATTTCAATGGATGGACTTAGTCTTATGTCTCTGATGGGTCTAAAATTTGTCATTTAATGTAGAATTTATATAGGATAAATATCACAGCAGGCAGTCAGCTTCTCCAAATCATGTGCTCCAATAAAATATCACACACAGAAGCAGGGAAGCAAAGAGCAGACAGACACACAAACAAGCAAATTAACAGTACCATATGCAGGAACAGACATTAACTGTTTCTTTTGATATCCCTAATAGATAAATGTAGTTACTAATTTCTAGAGTCACAGAGAAGTTCAGAAAGCTGCATTTTCATCAAAAGATTAAGTCAACAAGTAAACATGTTCGATTTTCCCTTGAAAACTTCTGGGACAAAGAGCCCAGGATGCTCCTGAAACACTTGTTAAGTGCCATTGTCTTAATTTATTTGCATAGTGCAAAACCATTATTGTGTCTCTATGCCTTGGAAGCACCAAACTAATAACAGTGTTTAAATGAGCTGAAAATCTCTTCTTTTTCCTAGAAAATCCTATCAGGAAAAGACAAAATTATCTCCAAACTCATCAGTTCTTGCCTCATTTTTCCTGTGCAAGACATGAAAGTATATGGAAGTAAAAGGTCTCCACATCACGAAGCAGAGAGACAGGCTGATTGCACAATGTAGCACTGCATATCATAAAATAATTCATATTATAATAAATTCTGCCTCATTATTACCTTTCCTGGTATTTCTGAAGGTACCAAACAAATATCCTGGTTTTGTCTTCTGCCCAGCTCTTAATTCAACTATCAAGTTAATTAATTCCCTACTATTTACAGCTTATGCAAAGGAGTGTGTTCCTATTCCCCAGCACACCTAACATCTGAAAAAAAACCATAATTTTGCTTATTCTGCCTCTGGCAAGAAACTTCTTCACAACTCCTTATCAAATCTGTTTCTTACATGAACTGCTTCCCAGCAGATGGGTTCCTTTTCCACTCAATCCAGCTCTGCTCTCCACAGAAAAACTGGGTATGGCCATTGCTGTCTGCACTGTTTGACATAAATCTCATGATTTAACCCTCAAGGACTGTAAAGATGAATTCTCAATTGAAGGCTACCACACAGGTATTGTGAATTTCATAATAAAACACTTCATCTGATACAATCTAGAATCAGACCTGCCCTTTCTACACTTCTAAAATCACATTACCAGCCCATGGTCCTCCTGTGCTTCTCCTCTTTTTCCTCCAAACCAGCAGTTTCCAAAGGCACAGACTTATATTTCGTACCCTAAAATTCTGTTTTATTTCTCTAACCAATACCCCAGTACCTCACAACTTCATATTCTTCAGCAAATTGTTTAAGGACACTTCTCTTTTGGTTTTGTTGCTCATGAAATTGGTAATACTGAATTAAACAGGGTTTCAATAGGCCCAGTTTTCTCAGGACCTATAGAAAATGTACAGTACCATTTAAAGGTTATTTCAATGTATAACCTCTTATCCCTGCTCCTTTTAAAGCAGAATTTATAGAAAATTCACCTACAATTACTCTGTGAGGAGTATTAAAAACTAACAGACTTGTCTTGGTTCAGCCAGCCATTAGAACAAGCATTTCCAAGCCTGGATTTTCAAGAGTCACTATAAACACAAAAGAGAAGGAGGGAAAAATAAATAAAGTCGCACACATAGGGTAAACCTCACTTGAATAAAGCAGCTGCTTTTAAAAATCAGCTGCTAAGAAAATGACCAGCCTGATTATTGAAATGAGAGCCACAAACCATCAAATGATCCCATTTCTCGTCCTAGAACGGTGATTCTGCACAAGGAGTTGACAGCGTGGCAGTGGGAAGTGGAGCACGGTCAGGTTCAGACAGTGCCTTGCTTTCCTGGACAGGCTGGAAACACATCCCATCCCATCCCCATCCCATCCCATCCCATCCCATCCCATCCCATCCCATCCCATCCCATCCCATCCCCATCCCATCCCATCCCATCCCATCCCATCCCCATCCCATCCCATCCCATCCCCATCCCATCCCCATCCCATCCCATCCCATCCCATCCCATCCCCATCCCATCCCCATCCCATCCCATCCCCATCCCCATCCCATCCCATCCCATCCCATCCCATCCCATCCCATCCCATCCCATCCCCATCCCATCCCCATCCCATCCCCATCCCATCCCATCCCATCCCATCCCATCCCCATCCCATCCCATCCCATCCCATCCCATCCCATCCCATCCCCATCCCATCCCATCCCATCCCCATCCCATCCCATCCCATCCCATCCCATCCCATCCCATCCCATCCCCATCCCATCCCCATCCCATCCCATCCCATCCCATCCCCATCCCATCCCCATCCCATCCCCATCCCATCCCATCCCATCCCATCCCCATCCCATCCCATCCCATCCCCATCCCATCCCATCCCATCCCCATCCCATCCCCATCCCATCCCATCCCATCCCATCCCATCCCATCCCCATCCCATCCCATCCCATCCCATCCCATCCCATCCCATCCCATCCCATCCCATCCCCATCCCATCCCCATCCCATCCCATCCCCATCCCATCCCATCCCATCCCATCCCACTCCAGTTTTATCTGATCTTTCATACACTCTGTTTGTCACTTCACCACTGGTTTTAATTTTTTAATTGAAAAAAACCACAAAAACACATCTCAAACCAAAAAACTAGAACACAACAACATATAGAAAGGAGTCTCAACAATCAGGAAAGCCAATGGCTCCCTGATTTCTCCTGGGAAAGAAGGCATTGGCACCTTGCCTCCTTTTTCTGTTTGGGATTTGAGAAATAACAATGCAAATATATTAATATTGCATGGTCAGAGCTACTTTCTATTAATATGCCATTAATATAACCACCTTTGCACTACATTTAAAGATCATGAAGATCAATATTTATACTGAGGTCAGGGAAAAAAATCAATCTTGCAGTAAAATGAGTCATATTTAATATATCCTATCAGCATAATTAAGTTTATATATAAAAAGTAGCATTGATATGTGAATAAAGAATGCCATGACAGATGAGTTTCCCTTCTTGAACAACTTCATGTGGATAATCTCGGAAATGGAACGATTTCCATGGATAAAATGAAAGAAATAGGAAATTATTCCTATAAGGTTAGGCAGTGGCCAAACCAGGATTAGGATCCCAGGAATTACTCCCAGGAGGGGAATCTTCCTGATCCCCTTCTCTGCTCTGAGCACTACACAGTCTGTTCTCCCTGCAAACACAACCCATTCCCACAACACCAATAAACTTACATTACCTCTTCACATATTTCTGAAAGAAAATAAAAATGGGTAAGAAAACACTTTTTCTTCAGTGCTCAGCAATAATTGCTTTCTAAAGGCACGAGCAATAAAACCTCTGACATCCAAGAGATGAGAACATGCCCAGGCTCTGACCACCTCTGCAGTTCTAGTGACAGGAGCAGGGAGTACCAGCTCATCCCCACAGCCATGAAAATGATGAGAGAGCAGCATTTTAAAATAAAAATAATTCCTCAGTGAGAAGAATCCTGACCCTGACTGGGCACATTCTGTGGCTCATTCAAGAGCCAGGCATTCCTTCTTACCTTTCTCAGGGCTTTTGGCTGCTTTTGTTGCCAGGAAGTTTGCCTTCCTTGTAATGGTTTCCTGTTCTGGTGAGTTCAGGGTGTAGAACTGGCTCACAACTCCATGGGATGGGTAGCAAGGGGAGTGTTAAAGGAAGGTGAGTTCCAGGGGCTAAAGTGACCCCTCTGGAAGTGTGAGAGTCATTCATTCAGGCTACTTTACACTAAAGCAAATGTCACCTATTGCCACTGTCACTGTACTTTAACAGCACTTCTCAAATAATCTTTGTTTATTTCAAATGAAAGTTCCCAGATCTCCAATCTTTTGTATTTTCTTTAAAAAGAGAACTAATTTCTTACCTGCCTTTTTCATGTCTCTCCTTCTTTCTTCTGATCTTCTGAACACGTAAACACCTCTAATAGGTTGAACTTACCGTGAGATGCAAAGTACAAGAACTGTCTGAATGAAAAGCCTTAATCAGTCATGGGTTTGGTAAATGATGTCTCCATGCCATCCATATTGAGTGTCCATTACTGCTGGGCATAGCACATTAACTGACTCATTAGCTACTGCAAACCATATGGACATAGGTTTGGGTGGGTTGCTCTGGTAATATCCTGAGGTGAGCTTGCTAATTATTGTAATTACGTGATCTTAATCATGAGGCCAGCCACACAAAATAGAGTCAGGAGGCTCTGAAATGGGTGTCAGTGCACCCAGCAGTGACTGAGCTGAGCAACACGGCCCCTGGGTGCTGGAGCTGCCTGGATACTGCAGGAAGAAATTTCTCCCAAAGTTCTGAGGACCTGGCAGGGAGCAGCAACAATGGAGCGAGCCCGGCAGGAGCCCGGGATCTGCACAGGGACACAAACAGATCTCCCAGCACAAACTGGGAAGCGCTTCTGAAACTTGATGCCTTCTTGTCAATGCTCTCAATACCGAGATGTTACATCTCTGGAGTAAATTTAGCCATGATATTTTAAGCATCAGTGAGATGGGGAGCAAAGCAGGGGAATTGAATGTGGGAGCGCTAAAATGTCAGTGTTAAATACCACAAAAGCATCACAATGCAGTGGTGAGAGAAGCTACAAGTGCTCACCTACTGTAGGAAATTTAGGGGGCTTTGTGCATGTGACACTGCAAGATTTCATATAATTGACTGCAATCTTTTGTATTCAAGCTTAGGTTTGAGCAAGGAGTAGAAAAAATTAAAATAAATGGAAGATGGACCAGATGTTTAATGTACAGTGGTTTTAGACAAAGACAGAAACAAATACAGCTTCAGGACAGGTTTGCTGTCTTATTAAACACTTAAAACACTGCCTCCCTGACAATCTTTAAATGCAGGCCATGATAAACCAGCACAGATTATTGTTACTCTCCAGAACATATGATAGAAAGACTTTGATACTGGTGGGATTTGTGCATTTTTACTCTTATTATTCATTCACATTTTACTCTTATTATTCATTCACATTTCTCCTACCAGGATTTTTGAATTTGGCAGTAGTGGTAGCTGTACCACCTTGAAGGGAAATCGCTTCCATGATAATTAGGCTTTCCTGAAAAACCCAAACCCCCACATCTGTAGTTGTTATGGTCATTCATCCCCTTTATCACCTCTCCAAACTGCTAATTTGTAGCAACTGTGAAGAGGGCACTCGGCTTTATTTGATCAGCAGAAATGAATAACAGTTTGGGAAGGTTTCCAATTGGTTGATTACAAACAGGGGAAAAGAAAAAGCCCCACCTCCAGTTCAGTCCAACAGGAAAAGAGGATTTCTTAGGCCCACCCACAAAACACGGGCATGTGCTATTTAACAGGGCCAAAGGTGCTAAGCGGATTAGAGCTTGTCTCAGTAAAGTCTTTGGTCTTTATTAATTTTTAAAACTATGTATGTATCAATTTAATTTTGAAGTGTCTGAAAGCAAACCATCAAAGCTTTGCTGGTAACACACACCTTTTTGTGGGCCTGCTGGTTATGGCTGTTTATTAACGTAGATCTGGATTTAAAATAGGAGCTCATTCTTCAGGAACAGCCTGGTATGTGCAGGAACTTTTATTTTAATATTTTCTTTTTAAATATGAGTCATATGACTAGTTTCTATTACATTCCTGTGTGGTTGTCTTTGAATTATTTTAACTTTTCATGACTGATAAAAGCTTGAAAATCTTTAACTTTGTATCTATTCTCTCATTAAAAAAAGAAAAACCCAAACAAAACAAAACAAAAAAAAACCCCAAAAAACAAACAACCACACAAGCCCTCAGGTATTTCTCACAACTTGTAGGATAAATACCTTAAACCCTCTTATACCACACGTTAACATTAAATTGCAGAAGTTGTGATAGAGCTCTAAGTTATTAAAGATGGTTTGCTATTCCTCAGAACTCCATGAATTATTCATACTTAACTTGTTTGGTTTTGTTTTTTTTCCTCTACCTCATCTGACTTCTTTCACTTTCTTATGAAACTTTGTCACTTTCTAGGGAAACTTTGTGGGCAGGGAGAGCCTGGAAGCAGGAAGCCCTTTGATAATGCTTTCATTTCAGTTTAATCATGTGGACAACTTCTTTGCTCCGCTGTTGCAAAGAGGTTTCTCCTTAAACAGAGGTTTGTCCTCTGATTCCCAGGCAACTATTTTGAGGTAATTTTCTTCTGGAAAGATCCTTTACCCAGGTAACACACAACACTGATGATGATGATGATGGTTTCTTTGATGCTGAACTGGCATCTGTAGTTGCTTTTTTAAATGAGCCAAACAAACCCCAACACCACCCTCCTACAGTCTGTTTTGGCAATTGTTGCAAAGGGGAAAACCTCCACAAAATGCTTTATGAAAATTTTTAATTTCCTCCCTTTATGGCTGAGCTTTCTGCTGGTGATTTTTCAGCTGGTCTTTTCAATAATGATAAAACCACAGAGCCTGCAAGACTGATGAAGCCAAAAGAGTTGTTACATAAAGGCTTAATTTACTGATGGCAATGCAGGCTTTGCAGTTGTAATATGTGTTAGTACTTTTAAGTTTACTTGCAAATTATGTGGTTGCTGAAGTTTTGGATTTTGATTGTTCTTTTTAAGAAGACACAGGTCTTTAAAAAAAAAGGCTTAAACTTTTAAGTTTTGTACCCTTTTTTTTCTGGAAAAGGACTAATAGTCGTGGTGTGGTGTTTTCCCCTCAGGTCTGCCTAGGTGGTGTGTACCTGGGTGAAGTGACCCTATCAATAAAGCAAAACTTGCACAAAATGGTGGGTCATGATCAAAGCTATGCCCTGGGATCTTGGGGATTTAAAACTCACCTCACTCACAGTGTCCTTTACTGCAATTTACAAGGGGATGGGCCTGATGGACTCCTGGCTCAGCAGCATCTCTCGTCTGTCCCTGCCTGGAACCAGCCTGAGGTGGCCATCACCTCCTCCACTGAGCTGTTCTGGGTGAGTACGTGTGTTTCTGGGTGGGAACAGTTACCCCTGACCGCTGCCAGGAAGGTCCTGAGGGAAAACCGACGTGGCCTGAGGGAGGCGTGGGACCGCGACAGTTCTGTGACTTCACTGCACCTCCCAAACGCGCCTGGAGAACAGTTCGGCGGTTTTTTTTACTCCAAATCCTGGCAGCTGAGACTTTCTTTTTTTACCTCAGGCAGGAGGCCGTCTGATCTCCTACTTCTCAGTGCACGAAATATTTTTTTTTAAAGTTCCTCCCTCGCGAAGCGCAGCCTCAGAAGCGGGAAAGCGGGAACGCCTGGGGCTGATGGCAGCGGACGCCATCTCCCTCATGATCTCCCTGCTCCATCTCTCTCCTTCTCCGTTCCCTTTAACGTCCCTTCTCCCGGAGCGAGTAGCCGGAACTCCCGGGACACACCGACTTTTCGGTCACCATCTCCCCGCTCCGTGCCCCCGAGGAGAGGCGGTGGCTGTGGCGCCGCCTCAGGGCGGGGCTGAGGGGAGGCGGGAATGGCGCGCGCCCCGCCCCGCCGCGCTGAGGGCCGTGAGGGGGCGGCTGCGGGAGTCCCCGGCCCGGCCGGGGCTGCCCCGGCCCTGCCCTGATCCCCGCCCCGGGTTTCCCCGCCTCGGGTTTCTCGGCGGGAAGACGGCGTCCCGCCAGCCATTCCTCCTCCTCCGGCTGCTGCGGAAGTGCCCGGCTGGGAAGCTTGCGGCCGGCGGCGAGGGGAGGCCGGGGGGGCTCTGTGGAGGTGGGTGAAGGGGAGCGGGCTGAGGGACATCGCACCCCCTCCCTGCTCCGTGCTGGAAGGCAGAGCGCATCGAGGGATGTTGTTACCACCTTCTGGCAGCAATCTTTCAACAAGCTTTCTCTTTCGTTTTCCCCTCCCTCAAGGTACCATGCCGCCCAAAGGTCCCGGCAAAGGCAAGCTGCCAGTCCCGCTCCCTAAAGACATGATCCTGAAAGACACCGAAGGAAAAACCTGGAGGCTGGGCAATCAGATCGGCCAGGGAGGATTTGGCCTGATCTATTTAGGTAAAATACTGCTGATAATTAAGAGCGTGACTTGCAAATTTTTTTGTAACTTCCTGAACTGGAAAAGGCAGTAATTTTTAAAAGCATGGTTTACATGCTTTTGGTGATCCTTGCTCCAAGCGTGGTTTTCTGGGCTGTTGTTCCTGCTCCATTCCTGCAAGTGATGCAGAGTGTTCTCTGTGGCCTGTCCAGCTCGTTTTGCTGGATACTAACACGATTTTCTATGGATCTTGAGTGGGGTAACCCAGGTGCCGCTGTGTCAAAGCACCGCCAGGCGATGCTTTTCAAAGTAAAAGTACTTTTCTTAGGCATGGTTTTGGCCTTCTGTCGCCTCATGCTCTAGCCCGCTTTCAGTTTCTGCTTTTTGGAAGTGTTATTTTCTGGCCAAGAGTAAATTAGTTTTAATGCAGGAAACGAAACAGTAACAATACTTAGCTGGGTGCTGCCTCTGAATTCACATCTTTTCAGCAGAGGTGGAAACAGTGTTCTGTATTTGCCCTGGCCTAGATAAGTTTCTGTGACTCCTTCAGAAGAAGCTGCTGCGTTTCAGTCAGTTTGTGCTCTGTGAGGAGTGAATAGCTCTGAAAGGCAGTTTGTAAAGCATTCTGGGTCACTGCAGAGGGTGTCATGTATGTTGCTGTTGCTAGTCTCTGAAAAATAACAAATCTTGTGTCCAAGGCAGTTATTATGAGCTTGGTTTTTCTTTTTTTACATGGCAGCATATAGAAACTAGTTCACAGTGTCTGTTTGGAGTGAAGTTGAGCTTGTATGGAGCAGTGAGGAATCAACTAGAAGCAGTTTACTGCATTGTCCATGAAGCCTAACATGATCTCTTTGAGTTACAGTAATATTAACTCTACTTGGAATATTGAGGCTTAAAACTTAATAAGCAAGTCACTCCTATACACAATCCAGCTTCCTTTTATGCAGAAATCAGCACACAATACAGTAGCAGTATATCCTAGAGGTTCCTGTGGTGAAGTTTCTGGTTTGGTTTCCTCTGGAATTTTTATGGTTCACACTGTTCCTCACTGTTCTGCAGACAAAGCCAGTGGGAATGACGGAGGTTTCAGGTAATAGAGTTGCCAAAGGGTAGAGCACTTGTTAAAGTATTTTCTTTTTGGTACATCTTACTACCTTGTTATGACCACCTTTGAACCATTAGTTGGTTACATTTGAGAGGTGCTGTGAGCTGGGCACATGAGGAAATGGACCCTAACATGGGCTAAGAAGTAAAGGTGTCTCTGGGACCTTCCATTCCGAGATAAAGGACAGGGAGATGGGAACCTGCAGAAGTGTCCCACAGACAGAGGGCTATGAGGGAGCTGGGGATGCAGTGCAGAGAGCAAGTTTGTAGTGTAGGACCAGTAGTGCTGTGTTCCTGAATCCCTCTGAATGTGGCTCTGTCATTCCCTGCTGCAGCCAAATCCCACTGGACCTTGAGGGTGGCTTAGCACATGGCATTCAGACATTCCAGGCAGATTGGAATTTTCTGCCTGATCACAGAGCCCACCAAGGTGATTTCTTATACTGAGGTGTTTGTTGTAGTTTGGCTCCCACTGAACTGAGGTGGAGAGCAGTCAGTGGATTAGAATGAGAGTCAGGGACTCTTGGTATTACTATTCTGTTTTTTGTAAGTGACAGCATGGCTGAGGAAATGCAGCTGCCACTTTTGTAATGGTATTTGTGTTCATTTAATCCCTTCTTTCAGCAGGAACAGTGAATGCTACCTGCAGCACTGCACTGCACTGAAGGCTCAGTTCCCCTTGTAGCTCATCAATTAAAGAGAAAATGGACATTCATCCCTAAGTATTGACACTGAAGCTTTCTCTTTTTGTTGTCCACCTTTTGATCTCTGATGTGTTTATATTAAAGTTTACCATTCAGCAGCTTCTTGATGCTACAAAATTCAGCTGTCTTTGAGAACCAGGGGAATGAGGTAGATGACAATTTTTTGTGGTTAAGATACAGGTGTTTGAAGACACCTCCTTTGCTCTGTGTTGTTCAGACCTGTTTCAGAACATCCAGAGCAAGGTGTGAGAGGACCACTAACTTTGAGAGAAGGAGCTGTAGAGAGGTGGGGGACAGGAGGTTCAATTGCCTGCCAGGTATGAAGAGCACAGCCCTTTTACTAAAGTAAAGGTTAACTTTGCCAGCTATATCTTTTAATAAGTATTTTTACAGTAGCAGTGTAAAGATTTTGATGTGGTTGTTAGAGCTTAATTTCCCATTAAGGGTATTCCATACTCCATTAATCTATAACAACGTTCTTGAGAAATTTTACAGTATCTCTGCAAAATCTATTTACTAGGGGTGCATTTTGTGGAAGACAGTTCTGTTCACTAAATCCAAGCTGCTGAAAGCCATTTACTGACCCTGAGTCCCAGGATGCAAATGGAGGGCTCCAGAACTTCTAATTGTGGGCATGAAAGTTACCATGATCTTCAGGTTCTGCCCTGCCTCACAAATGCTTTCCCTTGTTCTCTGATTACTCTTACTCTTTCCATTCTGTTCCAAATTGTTGTGTTGCTGGTGCTGCTTTGCTCTCAGGTAGAGCTGTTCCCCCTTTGGTAAGGGGAGCAGAATGAAGAGCACCTGTGGAAGGCTGGGACATTGGTGCTCTCACAACTCTGGTTTGTAGCCCTGTGGAGAGCAGTGGAAAATTAACCAAGAGCTGAGGAGCTTTACATTCTCTCATTTATCTCTCTGATCACAGCCAGTAATTAACACCAATCTTTATATAAATCATTCTCTAGTCCTGCTGCAAGCACTCTATTAATGCACAATTTGGACTGAAAATGTAAATGCAGAAAGGTCACACAATGTTTTGTTAAGGTTCGTCTGTCACGTGGAGCCTGCTGCATCCAGTGCTATCTACTTGCAGGCTTCTTTCTCATGGAAAGGGATGGTTCTGATAAACAAAAATATTTTTTAAAATTTATGTACAAATGTTTGTTAGATGGTGGTTTTTACGACAGCCCTTACCACATTGTAAATGTGTTTTAATTTTATGAAGCTCAGGAAAGTAAGTATTGATAAAGTCAACATTGAATTGTACCCTGCTTGGAGATCAGTGTAGCCAGTGCACTTTCCTTTCCTTTTGAGGTTTTTTTTCTCACATTTTCAAGGAAGAGAGAAAAAATTTCTTCCTGAGCAGTGATTAAATGAGTGAATATTGTCTTTTAATACCAGCAGTACAGGGAGCCCTGCTACTGGAGGAGGTAAGGAAGATGTCTGCTTGGTCCTGTTCTTTTAAGCTGGGGTCATAGTGCAATCTAACTGCAGATATTCTGGGAATCAGGCTGAGGTGGGAAAGAGAGTTTGTTTCTGTTTCAGACTAATTTCCATGGGTAATTTGTATAGTTGTGAGCAAGGGATGTACCTGTGTCAAGGAAGAGAAGCATCGATGGAAGCACACTTGGTCCTGCTGTTCATTCCTTGGTTTGCTTGGGAAGCTGCTTTAGCAATTGCTTCTGGAGAGACAAAGTCCTTCAGCAGTTGCCTAAATTGAAATAATGCAGCAAGTTAATTAAAAATGGAGTAAAATTATACCAAAAGATAAATTCAGCATGGCTTTTATTAGCTCAATGGAAGGACAGATCATAATAGCAAAGCCCTGCAATTAAAAGCACTCGCAGGTAACTCAGGTTAGGGATGGATTTTTCTCAACTTCAAGGTGAGAAATACCTGCAGGTGTGAAAATAAATTTGTTAGTAGACAAACACCACTTCAGGTAGGGTCTTTTTGTCTAGTCACTAATAATAACTATACAAATAGAGAACTGCAAGTGCCCTGTTTGTAGACAGACTAAATCATAAACTCAGTATGATTTTGCTACTCAGAGGCTACTTAGGGCTGCCTGACCTGCACTATCTCAAAAAGAGAAAATATTCCTTACCTTTACTAGTTCTTGCTGGTGAGTGCTTCCTCTGGAATCTTCCCCATTTCTTTTTTTCTTTTGATCCCCTGTAAGCTGACAGTCTTCACTTGGAATGTGTAACTCATTTTTGCACAGTAGTGGAGAGCCTGTTACAAAGCCTGCAGAGGTCATTGCTCTTACACTGCAGTGTTCTGCTACATCATGTGTTGGGATTCTTCTTCCATATGCTGAGTAATCCTGGGAGGTCAGGAGAGCAGTTTTGATGGAATTTATTTATTATTTACCTTCAGTGGGGGATGGAGGAGGAGCTTTGGAGGACAGCTCAGGTACCTGTTGCCTCACAGAGGGCACTCCTTCAGTTGTCTTTGGCACCTGTACCCTGCTGAAACTGGCATTGTGTCTTCTGAGTGGGCACCATGTCAGACCAGCAGATGGGCTGCAGCAGAATCTTGCCAGAAAACAGTTTGTGCATCAAGTTTTAAATATTGGAGGCCTGGGCTCCCATCTGAGAGTGCTGTAAGAGCAGGCCATGCAAAGCTTTTCTGCCTGGGGTTAAAGGATGTGTCATCCCTATTCCAGCTTGAAGTAATTAACTTTGAAAGTCAAACAATTGGCTTCCATTAGTGTGGCATACAAAAACTCTGGTGAGTCAGGATTAAGGTTTCACAGAAACACAAGTAAGAAATGTTGTGAAATTGCTTTACCAGTACTGAATGCTCTTAAATTGGAGGCATTTGGAGTTACCTGCAAAACAGTGGAGCAGTTGAACATTATTTTGTCCCAAAATCAGTTTAGTTAAGTCTTGCAGAAGGTGGGTGTAGTGGAGGGTTATGTATCTGTAATCTGTATAAAACCTCTCTATACACTCAAAGCTAAAGGAATAAGAATCTTGAATAAAACCTGGTCAAAACCCTGCTCAGCAAAGAGTCTGTCCAGGAAAAGATGCTGCATCTATAAAGTAACAGAGAAGCAGAACTTCCTTAGGCTGCAATGAAAGTGGGGTGTAAACACCCTTCAAACATGAAATGTTTCAGTTTTTGGGAGATATTGCAGTGTCAGGGAGGGGGAGGCAATGTGCTTTGTTTGCCTTGGCACCTTCCCTATGTACGAAATAGATGAAGTTGTGTTTAATAGCAAATGCTGGTTTTTATTGTGTGCATTTTGTTTTTAGTAATTCTATTGCTGCAGCTTGTGTCCTTTTTATCATTAGATGCTCTGAGCAACACTCCTTCCCTGCTTTTACCCAGTGAATTTACCCAGTGAATTCTTGGCTTGACTTGAACAGAGTCAGAACTTCTCCAGCTTTCTTTTATAGGTAGCCTGTAACTTCAGAAATGTGATATTTTTGAGATTGGTTTAAATTTCTGCAAAAACTAAGCTGATATATCACTCCTCAGGATTAGCTAATGAATGGGACAAAGCAAAAATAAAATAGTAGCAACTAGAGAACTTCTGAAAATACTTTTATTTGTGTTTCCAAACAAATCCATCCTCAAAATATCCAACAGTGGCAAAGACACCAGCTGTGGACAGGAGCAGGGCTGTTTCTCCAAACTGCCAAATCAACGTTGTTTTCTTTTCCACTGTGTAAACTTTGTCAACAAAAGTGGTTCTGTGAGAGCCATTGAAAATATTTCACCATATTCCAAATGTGACTGCCACAAATTAACTGCTGAAACTACAACAAGCACGTTTGAACTGGCAGAGGGAATTGGCACGTTCCTCTGTCAGGCTGCAATTGTGCTGTGTGCTCGTAGGAAATGGCAGTTCAGCCACAAACACCCTTTTGTTACCATTGCTGGTTAACATTTAGAGAGTGCCATTAATTAAGGATGTGGCACTCAGCACCAGAAAGGATGAAATTCACGGTTAAGGTGGATGATAAGGCCATAACTGCTGTGCTGGGTGCAACTGGGGAATCCTGGGCATGGGTTAATTCCAGTTGAGGTTTTAGTGCAGGCACAGCAGTTGGGAATCATGGCTGGGGTGTGAATCTTACTGCCCTGCTTTATTTCAGAGGGCATTTTAAAGCTGTGTGCCCCACTCTGGTGTGCTGGCTGTGACTGTGGATTGAAGGGGAGGGAGGGAAAGCAGAGCTGTGCCCTTTGCCCTCTGCAAATGTTTTGTGAGACTCCTCTTGGCATGAGCTGAAAGCAGCCCCAGCCTCCGTCACAGCCACATCCTGCACCAGTGCTCCCAGTCATGCAGACAATGGTTTGGGTTGTGTGTGCCTGCAGCAACACCCCCTCCCCAAATGTCAGGGGTTGTGCATCTCTGGTTGGCAAAAGCAGCAGAAGCTGGGAACTTGTGCACTTGTTATGCTATTTTAAGGGCGTTTTTGCAAACATAATCTCACCATATAGTGCTTCTGGTACCCTCTGTGAGTGCTTATCTGCCATCAGGGACCTCCTGCCTATCAGCACTGCTCTCCTGCAGAGTCTCTGCTCACTGTCCTGCAGTCTGCATTTCCTGATTGTAATATTATAAATAGCCATGTGCTACCACACAGAACGAGGCTAGCACATGGCTAATTACGAGTGTACAGTAATTAACTATGAGCTAAACTCGCAGGAGAGTATGTGGTGCTGGTCTATGAGGTATGTAATCAGACTGTTTGTTAAACCTTGGGAGCCTTTCCAGTCTGTTAAATAACTATACATAGTCATGAGACAATTTTTTAAAAACCATTTATGTTTATTTATGGACAAAAAAATAGTCTGTCTTTTTTCTGAGCTGTGACTGGAGTATTGGTTGGCATCTGAATGGGTGGTTAAAGTGGATTAGCAAAAGGTGCACCTACAACTTCTGCTCACCTGTATGGGTGAGACTGTCCCAGCATTGTCTGTGTCAGAGGTTTAGTGCTATTTGTGGGGACTGTAGTGCCTTGTTCCAGGAATGTGCAGTAAAAATACCTTTTTTCCTTTTGTACACTTGAATGGAACTCATTTTGTGGGGCACCTGTTCCAGTGTCCTGTTGAGCTATGACTTTTCTCCCTTTTCACTTTGTAACCGTTGCTGGTTATGTTTGGGTTTATTTTCCTTCGGGATGTGTGACTTTCAGTGTGACTCCAGAAGCATCCAAGCCAGCACAGTGTAAGAACCACGGGGGTGAAGCCCTTTTGCTGGGCTACCTCCTGTTAATTGCTCCTCTTCATTACCCTGACAGCTGTTACTCTGTTCCAGATTACCATGAACGAGGCCTCTTTTATAAAATGTCAAGAAGTCTTCAGGGAAGTTAGATCAGCCTCTTTCAAATACATTTAAATTTGATACTTGCCTACACCTATCAAACCTCTGTTAAGTAACGTGGTATTGAATTACATTTTCTTATCCAGACGTTCTTTTCTGATCTGTGCCAGTGAAATGAGCACATCAAATTCTGTTTGGGTGATGTGATGTTGTTGAATGCAGTGAAAACATACGGGATGTGCTCCTTTTACTAATGTCTTCTATTAACACATATTCTATATGTGGCTGAGAAAAATGAAACACAGAAATGCCTGAGCCTTAATTCCCACTTCAGTACAAAAATATGGTAAGAGCAAAGTGTACCAAAACTTCCCTTCTAGTAGATTTAATGTGTGTTCTGCGTGTGACTGTTACTTGTGTGAGTCTGTGGACAGTTCACACCTTCCAATGCTACTGTTTTAATATTTGAATTTTATTTTAATGTGTTATTAGCACAGCAGCATTCACATGGGGAAGTGTCAGTGGGGAGCCTGTGGGTGTTTGGGGTGTGTACCCTGCCAGATTCATCCAAGATGCTGAATAGAACTGAAGCAAGATTGCAGCTGAAGGAAGCAGTTCATTGTAGAAGTATTTTTATGCCCTGACCATCAAAAACAGTAAGCTTGGATGGTTTGATTAGATCCAAGTTTACTTGATTTTTATTATGTGGTTAAAAGAGCTCAATTTTTGTGTGTGCTTATGGTTGAAGTGTTTCACACCTGGACTGTTGTTGGCATTTGGTCATTATCAGAAGTTTTAAAGGGACACTTATTTCCTAGGAATTGTATTCTTTTTGCCTTTCTTCAGTGATGATTCTAAAAGATGATTTAGTCTCATTAAATTTTAATCCCAATGTAGCTCTATGTAGCCTCAGTAGTATCAGAGAGAGCTGATAGTTCTCTCAGGGTCAGAAGAAAATAGGATTGCATTGTCTGTGCACAGGGGTTCTGTCTCCTGGGCTGTAATTGGCACATGTGGTCAATTATTGTTTTCAAATCTCTACTTGCACTGAGAGGCACAATCCCTCAGCTCCCCTTTAGGCAGGTGGTGGCTGTGCTATCCCCAACTTAGGCCAGTGTCTAAATAATGCCAGAATAGAAATCAAGGTTCTAGGGCCAAATTAATTTGTGATAGAGGAAAGCAGACAATCCTGTCTAGAGGCATAATGTAGGTCAGAACTTTAAAGTGGTGTCTTTGTCACGACAGCAGATTGACAGCAACCCAATACAGTGGTTTTCCAATTGGCTGGAATGGCTTAAACAGGGTCTGTCCTAATGGAATGGCTCATTGTGGTGCCAGTGTGCACTGAGGACATCCTGCTTACTCCTTAATTAACATCCAGGGCACACTTCTGAGAACAGGGCTTCAAATTGCTTCTCGACTTGTTGATTAAAATTTCTCTGTGTGTTGGTTTTGTTTTATATTTCTTTGAACTTGGCAAAGCTCTGACCTTTAAAAGCAGGAATCCAGGCCATCTTTTGGTGTGTATTTTTGGTTGCCTGACTCAGTGTTAGCACATTCTTTATTTGCAATTACATTTTGTTGCATACAGCTTGATCTCAATCTCTTTGTTCCTTTTGCAGCGTCCCCTCAAATTCAGGTTCCTGTAGAAGATGATGCAGTGCATGTCATTAAAGTGGTAACGTGCAGATCTCATTTATAAATTATTAACTTGCATACAGTTCTTTCTCTTGATTATCCACCCTTATTTTCAGCATTTGGTCTTTATTGCATGCTTGTTGCTTTTGGTGCTCTGGGTTTTTTATATCCTTTGCCTGCTTGGGGATATATTTGGCATTTCCATGACACACAGTATTTCCTTGACTTGATTTTTTTCCTTGATTACAACCCTTCAACAGTGTAGTAAGGAAAATTAGACTATGATCTCAAACACGCCTGATCTCAAATATTTCTGAAAATAGTGTCTTAAATAATATCTAAATGAATCTGTGTTGTTTATGAAAATGCATTGCCAAGTAACTTTGCTTTTTAGCTACTTAAATTAAATTTCAGGTGGCATGGAATCTGGGAGATGGGAGATAAAAGGGCTTTCATTCTCTTGTTATTTCCTTTATGCTTCTCTTAAAAAACTGTTGTCTTTCTAAGGCCTTTTATGATACCAACTTTATTTGTTTCTCAACAGGAATATCTTGAAAATGGCCCCTTGTTTTCTGAGCTGAAGTTTTACCAGAGGGCAGCAAAACAAGAGCATAGTAAGTAATGTCTCAGGTAGAGGTAAGGACAAGTCTGGGTTTAACTACTTTCTTAACAACTGTTGCTTTAGAGCTTGAAAGCCAGAACCAGTGCCAGCTCATGCAGTGGCACTTCTGGATTGCTGTAGGTTTTGTTATTTGGGTCTTGGCCTTGTCCTTTCTGGTCAGAGGAGAGAACAGAAGCCAAGCAGCCAGAACAGGGCCACATTTATTGTCTGTACACCAAGGAATGGACTCCAGAGACAGGCCAGCCCTAGGACAGAGAAAACACCCCAAACCTAGAGTTCCCAGCTGCCTTTAACCCAATGTTATGGTCTTCTTGTTATTGCAGTAAGAAAATGGATGAATCTCAAAAAAATAAGATGTTTAGGAATTCCAGTGTTTTGGGGATCAGGCCTGGCTGAGTACAAGGGAAAAAGGTAATGAGATAAATGGTAATTAAGCCTCAGACTGACTGATGACCCATTTTCAAAAGTGGAGATTTAGTCCTTTCAATCTAACTCAAACTTGCAGTCATGTCTTAAAGGATTCCTTCCTTTTCTGCATTTCCTCATAGCTACAGGTTCATGGTCATGGAGAGACTGGGGCAAGACCTCCAAAGAATCTTTGAAGATTGTGGCAGCAGATTTAAGAAGGAGATTGTTCTGCAACTTGGGGCACGGATGGTATGCACAGAGAGAGGAAATTGCTGTGTCTCAAATTTGCTGAGTTCAACTAGAGAATTATCCTGCTAATACAGCTCCTTTAGGTGGCTGCTGAGTTTAGACTTAAATGTGTAAATGCTGTGTATTTTCTTATTTCTCTGGGGTTTTTTAGGGAAAAAGGTATTTAGTGGAAAATCAAGACTCCCATACAGACTGAAATTTGGTCAAATCAATTTTTTTTCTAATGGGTTAAAGCACAGACCATCCACTTCAACCTGTGTGTCTAGACTGGGATGTGTAAGCCAATTCTCATGTTTCAGCATGTATTGATTTTTTTTCAGTGTCTGAAGGGTATTGTATTAGACATCCATATTTGTCAAAGTTCACAATTGCATGCCTGAATGCCAAATTTTCACTGTGTTTGCTGAACACACTGATTATACAGGCCAGGATTTGGCCAGTCTGCAAATACCAGTTTTGTTCTCAGATGGGTGTCACTGGCACATCCCAACAGAAAGTTACATACTTGCTCCTTTGTAATATGATTTTTGTTGTGAAACTGTGAATACTGAATATTTATGTTGTGAAACTATGCTATTGCTGAGCTCAGGTGGATAGAGAGTGGAGTAGAGGCAATGGTCTTAAGTTAGAGATGAGGAACTCTTAGACTGGATGCATCCAAAGCATCTCTTTAACCTAAATTTTTTTTTTTTTTTTAATTGAAGAGCTTTCATAGTCACATAATTGATAAACTTGTAACACTCCAAAAGTCAGGATTGGCTTGTCCTTTGGATGAGTTGCCAAGTGCAAATGTATTTTTTAATAATTAGAGGAGCTGGAGGTGTTGATGCAGGGGGCTGTGACATGAGATGCTGGTCATGTAATAACTGGCAGGATCAAGTGTATGCCAGACCTTTAGAGCTGATGGAATGTGATCTTTCCAAGAGCTTGGTGTTCTCAGCATCTCCTCTGGTGTTTGTAAAGTACTGGTTTCCTTCTGGCTCTGTGATTTAGAAGCTGGTACTCAGGGAGTTCCACAGGGATATCTCAAGCAGAGTATGGCTTGTTTCTGCTTTGCCATCATTAGTCCCAGCAAAATTTGTCAGCTCAGTCTGTGTAGCCCTTGGTTCCTCTGTCTAAATGAGAAATATTTGGGGGCAGAGTGGAGAAGATGATGATGATGTTCTGTCCTCTGTTCTGAACTCTTTCCTAGTTGGATACTTTGGAGTACATACATGAAAATGAGTATGTCCATGGGGACATTAAAGCAGCAAATCTTCTGCTGGGCTACAGCAATCCACACGAGGTGAGCATGTTTACTTAGCTACACTTTTACTGTGTTTATAACCATTGAAAAGTTTTAAGTTTTGCAAATGTTTTGCTTTCCCAATTCACATATTAAAAGGAATTTATGCATGAACATTCACATCCCCTCAGAGCAGATCTGAGAGTGGCTCTGTGGAGCTTGAAGGCTGTGAAAGAAGCAGGACAAAGCTGGGCTTTGTTCCTTCTGTGTTCTGCTGACTGGGATAGTGCTATGGATGAGTAAACTAATGAAGAGGATAAATTGTGGGACCTAATTGCTGCTCTAGGTTATACCAGTAAAGGATTGGATGTGGCCTATTGTACTTTCATTCTGGGAAATTCTAGATTTCTAATATTGCCATGAATTGTTTCCATGCCCTAACTCTCCTGTCCTGCTCACTGTAGTGGATAGAACAGGTAAGTAGGATTAAAGTTGCTGTTCTCTAGCACTCTGAAGCCAGCCTTGAAATGGAAGTGTTTGGGTGAAATGTTTTAAAACAAATCTTTTGGTCCTGTCATATTCCATGTGCTCTTCTGATGTCTTTATTTTCTTCAGGTAATAAAATCTAAGTATGCTTTTTTAATTGGAAAAAAATCATTTAGGAAAAAAAGGACATTTCCAACTTCACTTAAATATAATTAGCTGTAAGCAATACTTCTTTCAATTTTGGTTTCTCTGCTGCTGTGATAAAGAACCAGATCTTGCAAAGCAGCTCACTGCCATTGGAGGTGAACATTTGAGTATATCTGCTCTTTTTAAAAGCTTCAACTTAAATGGCTGAGTCAAATTTAACTTGTCAGCTTTCTGAAAGACATCATTTGAAACACAGCATGGCTGTTTAAGACAACCCTGGTTTATACAGTGGGAGCAGCCAGTGCATAATCACAGTTTATGGTGTTCTGCTGAATCCAGAGGAGAAGGCTCTTTAGAGCCAAATTGATCTGCAACCATTAGCATAACTCAAATGACTTTTCTTTTGTCTTGGCTATTGTATATTTTTATGAGAGCAGAAATGCTGCTGTTTTTTGAAATTGCAATCACTTTGGAATTGTCCACTTCCAGTAATCATAAAATGTTAAGACTTAGAGCTGACTTGGAATTGGGCAGGTTGCTGGGTGATTTTCTGATTTGTTTCATGTGTTATTTGTATGAAGACTGTGCTGTACTTGTAATTTGCTTTAATGATAGTAAATTCATTGACAGGTTAAAAGTAAGGTACTTGTGAGTTACTGGACAGAGGTTTTAGTGTTTATTTTCTAGAGTTTATTAAATAAAAGAAATCAGTAGATGCTCCAGTTTGAGTAGCTCCTAACTCAACATGTGCAAAGTGTACATCACTGCTGGGAGGTTTGCTGCAGAATTTTGTTTCACCAAAATTTCTGTTCCATTGAAATTATTCTATAAGACTTTTTAAGAAGTTCCCATTCTAGTTCAGAAGTGCTAATGAGGAGAATTTCTAATATTTGCTTGCATTTCTATGGTAGGAACTAAATTTTCATTCCTGTATGTGTGAAATGTTTGTGCCACCTTTCTCACTCTGCCAACCCAGTGAATAACTCAATTGCCTTGGTCTTGGTTGTTTTTTTTTTTTTTTTTTAATGTAAAATGATCAACATAATCTCATAAATAGGGAGTGAGAGCATCTAGCCTGTGGCAAGCTCCAACTCAGGAGTACAAGCCCAGGGGCTTCTCTAGCTCCAGTGGGAGTTGGCATAATAAAACTGCCTGACCTAATGATTTCTGTTATGAGATTTTTCTAAATTTTAATGCCAGTGGGTTCTTTCTCTTTAGGGTCTAGGATTTTAAGAGAAAATATATTGTAAGTGTAGAATGTTGTAAGTATAGAATTAAGGAAACTTGTTTTTAAAAGAAACCAAGAACTCATCTCTTAAAAATAATATTAATCTCTATTCAAAATATAATTCCATATTCTGTTTTGGTAAAGAGAGATGAATCTCTGTTCAAAGAAGCAGGTGTACCTTTATACTGAATTCTATCTTTTTTTGCAACTGCAGAAAGTCAGTGACAAATTTGCATCTAGGAACACACATCAACAGTCACTAAATGATAGAAAAAAATGCAATTTTCCTGTGTTAAACTTCCTGCTGCTGGTCTCTCTCTTCTGTAAATAAGAGTCCCCTTTCTCAAAGGGCATGTGAAATCCATACTGCTCTCCCCTGCTTTCTGTGGCACAGCAGAGAAACAAATAAAGTCAAGGTGCTGTCAGTGTGTGACCTCCAGATGGTGGTTAGAAACGGGGAGAGGCTCCAGTGAGTGCCCTGAGAGAGCTGCAGATGTGCTCACAGGGGCAGCAGGGCCATCCCTGAGTTCCAGGTCACAGGATCAATTCTGCACTCAGTGGCTCTGAGCAGGGACTGCCAGAGCAGCACTGAGGGACTGCACAGCCCATGAATCTCACACAGGCCTCAAAGGAAACTTGGAGTCATCAGAACTATCAATTACAGGTGAAGCAGTCTCAGGGCTGGGGAGAGTTAAAGATGACTCATTGCATGGTCCTAACTGTATGATAAAGCAGAACAAGCAGCATTGATGGACTCTGAAAGAAATTTAAATCCACTCATCTCATTTAAATGGTGATGCTATTAAGAGGGGCAAGTGGTCACCAGACAAGAGCTTAAAATCTGCACTTTAAATAAATGAGATTTGAGAGAGCGCCTCCTGCAATCACCTTGTAGCATTTTTCCCCATGGATTTTATGGGCAGACATGTTGCAGACTCAAGTTTGGGTTTAAAAGCTGGGAATTTTAATGGTATGTGCACCTCAGTCCTGATTTTAAGTCTTTCTTAGACCAAGTCAGTTACATTATAGAACTCTGACTTGATTATCAGAGATAGAAAAATACAAAATTGTTTCAGAAGATACAGAAATCATGCATTGATCTTTTGGGAAAAAGTTGCATGAAAGCAATTCTGACTTCAAGCTGTTTTTCATTGTGAGGTGAATCATCATGATTCCTGCTTTTTAGCCCACTGGGACAGACTTGCTGAAGTGCAGGCGAATTGAGAAAAAATCAGATCTTCTCTGTTCTCCTTCAGGGCAGAGATGCCCTGTGCCCTTTCCCCTCTCTCTGCTGGTAACCACCATGGACCTGAGTCTGCCTTTACCCTTCTTGTAGCCCAGTGCCCAGCTGAACCTGACAGCACTCTGGCCATTAGCAACCAATCTGCCTCTTATTAGCAGGTATCTACTTAATTATTTACAGGCATGACGTAAACTAGGAATGGAAACAGAGAAAATCACTGTACTTCATCCTTCCAGCAATAAATCTCCTGCTCTGTCCTTCAAGATAAAGGGAATACCACGAGAATCCAGAGGGCCAGGCTAATAACTGCCCAGCTCAGTGCAAATAAATATCATCATGGGTCCAGGTTGTAAGAATTGTGTGTGTTTAGCAGATATTTAGCACTTCAGACACCAAGCACTGTGAGGGAGTCGTGCACAGAAAGGGCAGGGAATGGCTGAAACTGTGGCTGGCTTCTCATGCTCACAAATAATTATTTGTGCCTGTGATGATTCACTTGACCAAGAGCACATTTATGTGTGCATGGAATTAAAGGTGAAGACTTTAGAAATCTGGCTCATGGTTGGGAACAAAAATCTATTAATGACAGACCGTGCTGAGCACTGCAGAGCCTGGTGCAGACAGGGCTACTATGTAAAGAAGAGAAACCTGAACAAAAACAAGAGTTAAAATAAGTGAGTGGGAAGGAGTGTACACTGTGCCACAGCTAAACCCAGCTGTTCTGGGCTTTTCCCTGCTACATTTTCATAATCCACAGCATCTTTTCTTGTTCCAGTGTCCTGTTTGTCTTGGTTGCTCTACTCTGTTTTGTTCTTTTTTTTGTTTTTTCCCCAAAAAAAGCATGCAGATAAAAAATATTTATGGTATTGAAACCCATACTAAAACTGCCTTAATTTTTGCCAGTATTCTCTAACACTCATCTGCTTTTCCCCTTTCCCACACCCTTAAAAAATCCACAACAACTATAAACTCTAAATGAGCTACCTCTACCATGTTCTGAGCAAATTTGGAAGGGCATGCAGTATTACATTATCAAAAAGTGACAACTAGCTATAAAGAACTATATATCTTTTTAATGATGAAAGGGTTATAATGAGAATTGATGAAATGAAATTAATGGTAATTTAAAATAACACAGTCATTCTGATAATGGTTGTGGCAAGGTTGTAACAGTGCCTTGCTGGTTTTGTACAAGCTGAAGGGGATTGATTTTTGTTGGTGGCCAAGAGGCTTTGCCTTGAGAGGCTGCCATGTTTGTGGACAAAATCTGATGTGAAAATTAAGGAAGTGATAAATGGCCCAGCTAGAAAGAACCTGACCTGGTACACTCATGGCCAACTTTTGAGGAGAACTGCTGTCAGGATCACCCTGCATATGAGTGGCTTTAGGAAGAAGTTGCTTCTTTATTTCCAGGTCTTTCCATCTTCAGTCAGTGCAGGAAACCTAAAGTTCCTTCTCACTTCTAGGGTGTTTTCAGTATAAATTGAAAACTGCTCTGCTGATATGGCTACTGAAGGTGTTTTATGCAAATCCATTGGTTAAAAATGTGCTGCATTATGGAGCTACCTTAAAAATAAAAAATTACAAAGTGACTGTGATAGGATAAGTGGTGGGGGGTTAAGTTTGACTAGCAAATATTTGTGGCTGCTTTCTGGGTGGCCTGGTGTTGGTATAGTTTGAAAGATCACCAAGGCTGGGCTGTCACATGGGAGTCTCTATCACATAAGCTGGCATGCCCAGCCCAAACCAGAGAGCTGCCACAGGTGCTGTGGGTGTATTTTCTTTCCTAACAGTTGAAGTCTTATTTTAATGTAGGCATAGCCTTAATTTTTAAAGGTATTTTATCTTCCTGTCTATGTCAGAAACCTGTAGTCAAGGAGAACACAAAGCACAGCACTGAGTCTGGAAGAATGCACCTCCTAGGCTCCTCTCTCCTTCCCAGCCCACAAAGGAGGCAACAGACTCACAGAACTTGGTTTTTAGGGTAATTTGAGTGAGTTCTCTGGCTGTGGGCTCAGTTAGGGCAGCACCAGAGCATCAGGAATGCACCAGAGAACGGATGCAGGAGAAAATCAAATCAGTCAGCCCGACCAAGCTGATGCCCTGTCCCAGATTTTGTAGCCATCCATGCCTCTGGTCTTTGATCTTGTATCTCATTTTGGCTGGGCTGTCAGGTGAGAAACATCATCAATAATCTTAAAAGCCACCCCCCTGCAGGAAGTGAGGGCTGCAGCCCGGCTTACACGCTCCAGATAAGCTCAGATCCTGCAGCAGAAACAGTAAAACCAAGAGACCAGCAATCCCAGGATTTGAAGCTGCCTGCAGCACAAACAGGAATCAGAAGTTGAACAGAATGTGCTACAAAGTAATGTGTTACATTTTCTTGAGGCTTTTTTGTTTGTTTGTTTTTGCCTTTTCCAGGACTGACATAATTAAATACCAAGTGAGTGCCAGGAAAGTTTGTTTTAGACTTTTTTAGGATAAACTGTTTTGTAGCCAAAGAGGAAACTAAACTAACGTTCAAATAAGATGTTTTTCTTTATCATATAATAAGATTTAGTTGCAGTGATCTCTATGCCTTCAGATGATTTTCAGCTTTTGCCCCAAAAGTCCGTGGATGGAATGCTGATTGTGGCACTATTGCAGTACACACAATTTGGGCCAACTGTTTTTTCTCTTACATTGATTTAACCCCATGTATTTGCTTCAGAGTAACTGAGAGACCACAGTTTGGTTCTGTGGCTTTTTAAAATGCTTTCTAAATTCAGTTTACTGGGTTTACTGGGTTGGGGAGGGCTGGTTTGCTTTGTTTTAGCCTACTTTGAATAGTTGATGTAGGAAGTTAGTGACAGTGGCATTCCAAAGAGCTGGATTACAGGTGGCCCAGTGCCCAGGAGCCCCAGTCCAGTCCAGCTGGGGAAGCTGCTGCCTCTTCCTCTGCCTTGAAGGTGCACAGAAGAGTTGAATTGGAGGAGTCTCAGCTGCTGGAAAACCCAAATGGGGAAGGGAGGTAGTGTGCCTGCTGAAGTGAGAGGAGGAAGGGGTCCCATAAGCAACGTGAGGCTGCATGAAAGGCATATTGCAGTTTATGATGTCTGGATGCCCACCTGGAGAGCAGAGAGCTCAGGAACAAAATGAAATGACTGAAATCCTGCTCGACTCTGAAATAAGAAAAGAGTATAGTAGTGGAAGGATTTAAATGGGGAGGGCAGCTGTTATAGCCCCCAGTTGTACATATTTTATCCTGAGGCACCATTTGGTTTAATAAAATTTAGATCTAAGGCTGTCCTTAACCTATCAGTTTCTTAAGACTTAATTATAAAGGTTATACTTTCAAAGGACAAAAGCATTATTCATTTGTCTGTTCATGTCTTCCAGGTTTATCTTGCAGATTATGGACTTTGCTACAGATATTGTCCCAATGGGAACCACAAACAGTATCAGGAAAATCCTAGGAAGGGCCATAATGGGACAATAGAGTTTACCAGCATAGATGCCCACAAGGGAGTAGGTAGGTTTCTTTTTTTTATTTCAGATGAGTGATTACAGAATGAGTAATCAGGCTGTGAGTGCTGCTGTACACAGGAGAAGCAGTGTTGGGGATTGCTCAGCCCCTGGTGTGGTGACCTCCTCGTGTGCCTGGGAATGCTTCCCCAGGGCTGGGGGAAGGGCAGCAGGACCAGCCCTGGGAAGCTCTGCACACACAGCACTGGACAGCCCAGGACAGCCCTGAGAAGAGCTCAGCATCAAACTTCACTGGTTTATGTTGGGAGGGCTGGTTTGTGCTCGCTGTGCCCTGCAGAGGCAGGATTTGCTAATGCTGCATTGTCAAGGAAAAGGGTTTGGAGCCTGCACTGTCCTTTAGGGAGAGCTGTGGCTGAGTGTCACCATCTGTGTTATGGGAGGGTATTTCAAGATGACATTCCTTCTGCAAGGAGAAAAACCTTTTCTCAAGCCATAAAGTGTTAACTTTTTGAAATCTTTTTCCAGTAGCCTTTCATATATCTTACTTATTTAAACTCACTTTGATGGTATTGGAAACACATTTGCAGGTAAATTACATACATAGTCCTTTTATTGGATATTGATTGTACTGCCTTGCATTCCAAGGCAGACTTAATTCAACAATTCCCTAATTAGTTAAAGTCATAACCTATGTCTTGTATTCATTTACCATTAATTAAACCTTAGCTGTTTATTACGCTGCAGTCCAAATCCAATAGCAGACCCATAGAGCCATGGAGAAGGGACTGGGAGGTCAATATTGAAAATATATGTTGTAAAGTCCCACTGATGGCTGCATTGTTCACAATCAATATGGTCAATGCAACACAACTTTCTTAGTTGCTATGTCAGCAAGACAAAAAGTCAATTCTAATGTTATGCTAGTGAAAAAAATGGTGATTATTGAAAAACTTTGACTCTTGCTACAAAAGAGTGTTTTTGTTAACTTTTCTTTCCCCTTTCCCCTTCTTCACCCCCAAGATCAGCTCAAGCAGGAGGGATGGTTTGCTGCTGCCAGCTTGGTGAGCATCAGTGTCACCAGTGATAACTGCAGGAATTTGTGCTTGTTAATAGCTGCTGAACTGTTACCTTAAACTAATACTTTCTAACGAGTTTTAGTTGGCACAAACAACTGTATATTATTGCTTTTTCTATTAAAAGGACCATTGACCATGTAATGTAAAGGTTCTTGATAATTTGCTGGAGCTGTTAAAACCTGCAGTCGTTTAACTCTGGTCATTAGGAAAAATGAAATAAGACTGGCAAGTATTTCCTGCTAAGACAACTGCACCATTTCACCTGCTAGAAAATATTTTGTGGTGAGGAGAGCATCTGTTTTGGACTCTTGTGGCCCTCCCAAGCTTGCAGGCTGCTTTCTGGAGAGCTGACTCTGCCTGCTTTGCTGGTAGAGTGAGTGGTGTGGCTGTACATTGGTATTCGATGTGGATGCTCTTTGAAGGGTAGGTGGAAGCTGGGATATTTGTGATTTGGCTGTTGGGTAGTTATAGCAGCCAGTTTGGTAGTGTTTGTGGATGGGTATGTGGTTACAGGACAGAGAATTCCTTCTATTTGAAAGTGCAGGGAAACTTTACAGGCAGAGGAAGCCTGAGGTAAGTTTTGCAATCTGTGTCTTGGATAACCTCCTCAAAGAGCTAAATGTGGTGGAATTGGTTAAAACCAGAGGACTCCACAAAACAAAATGTTCAGACAGATAGTTTGAGGGAGCTTACCCCCCCCCTTACACTTGAAAAGTGTTTCCTTGATAGCTGCAAACAGAAAATCCACTGATTTTTTTTTTTGCTCCTGCCAGAAGAGACTGCAGAACATGATGTGGGACCTGGTATGTTGCAGAGCATCCAAACTCTTCACATGGAATGCCAGCTCTGACCTTGTGGTGGTGTCCTGCCTTTGTGTGGGACAGAGTTCATTCCATGCCAGCAGCTGGTGCAGTGCTGTGGTTGGGTTTAGGGTGACAATGACACTGACAGCACAGGGATGCTGGAGTTGGTGCTGAGCAGGGCTTCCCTTCAGGCAAGGACTGGTGAGTTCCCCGTGCTCTGGCTCTGAGGAGCTGCCCAGGGAGCTGTGAGGGACCTGGCCAGGACAGCTGAGCTGGCCAGAGGGATGTTCCATACTGGGATAACAGGGATAAACTGGGGGGTGGCCAGGAGGGGCCAATCACTGCTCAGGTGCTGCTGAACAGTTCTGTTGTGCATCACTTCTCTCTCAGGGGGTTTGTTCCTTTCTTTACCTTCCTTTTCATTATTATTATTTTTAAAATTTTAAGTTCAAGTATTAAGCTGTTGTTATCTCAACCCATGGATTTTAACTTTTTTTCCCTGATTCTCTTCCCTGTCCCTCCAGGGAGGGGGAGGGTGTGAATGTTTGTGTGGTACTTTAATTGGTGGCTGGGGTTAAGCCACGACAAACAGCCTGAATCAGGAAGAGCAAACTGCCAGAGTTTCCCCACTTGCAGCAGAGCTCTCAACATCCCAGGAAAATCTGCATCTGCAGGGACTTCTGTTGGAGATTGCAGGGGTTCAGCTGGCACAACGCAGCAATGGGTTCCTGCTCTCCTGGTGTGAGGCTGAGAGGCACAGACATGGCTTAGGATGCTGAAAGACTTCCAGCAGCTGGGGCAAAGGGTTTCTTTGCTCAGCCATCTCCTGGATTCCCTGCTCATGGTGCAGTCTCAGCACAGTCTCCTGTACAAAGTGAGGTGGGGTGTTCTGAAAAGTCTTTAAAGACTGTGGGCAAATGGAAGGTGCAGAGACAGCCTTCATTCTGGTGTCACCCAGCTTTTCAGAGTGGAGGGCTTTGTTATTTCAATGCTTCAGGAACATAATTCTCATTTTTAAATATTATTTTATATAAATGAGATCCGTTCCAGAGGGCATTTCCTGCATGTGTGTAGCAACATAAGTATCTCAGCCCCCCTGAGCAGCATCAGTGGCTGTGCTGAGCCAGACAAATGAGAACATTTTGACTTGTTCATGAAGCAGCTACTGAATACACGCAATGATTTGAGGGACATGCTGAAGCTTTAACAAAATTGGGAATTTGAAGTTTTGATTCAAAAGTGCCTCTTGGCAATGCTTGGAGCTGATACCCTCCTTGCACAGAGCCAGTCAAATGCATTCCCTTCCCAGTAATTTAGGTCAGTGCTGGAGTTTCTGTGGTTGAATGAAGATTTAATGGGAGGTTATTCCCCAGGACCTCCATGGAGCTCACCAGGTGTAGAGTGTGCAGTGCACTGAGATCCAGGAAGGTTCCTACCAGTGGCCACTGCAGGGAAACACTCTGGGGTGCTGGGATTGGTCTGTGTTCTCCTGACAACCTCTGGAAAGGCCAGGTGGGATGGATGTGCTGTTCCTGTGGAGCTGCATCCTTGAGCTGTGTTTGGAGTTCTGGAACCAAGTAAGGCCCAGGCTGGCCTCTGCACAGGATCCAACCTGCACCATCAGCATTCCTGGATGTGTGGCAGGATCCCATCCCAGCCAGGGTGTGGGTATTTGAAATTAAAACCCTTTTTATTCTGATGCAGATTTCTTAGGGCACAACTGCCTCATTGGTTTTAGTGTCTCATTGGAGTGTACTCACTGTATTCATTTTTAAAGACCAGCCTGTATAAACAGTATTGCATTTTGGTTTGTTGATTGATAATTAAGGAGAATTATATCTGTACTCAGTGTACATTTAAAAAGTTGTTACGTAGTTAGTGTTAAAAAGTAATATTTGGATCAATGGCTCCTATGGATTTTTGTAGATTTTCTCCTCACTGAGGCATGCAGTCAATACCTAATTTCTCTGGAGATTTACTGCACTTAACATATTGAGGTTCTTTTAAATACTCCAGTCCTGTGCATTGAGTGTGTAAGCCCAGTTTTAATTTGCTATCATTGATGAACATAAGAGTATGAAGTATCTATGCTGAATTCCCTCCAGCATATATTTGTGTTTGCCATCGATCCCAAGCTGAGTCCTCTCCCTTCTCCCAGCACTTCACAGGAACTTTGAGCAGTGATGCCATCTCTTGCATCAGTAGAGACCCCACTGAAGTCTGCAGGACTGATCTCCACATCTGCAGCAGTAAAAGCTGCTTACCCCAGGAGTGGGGACTTTGGGCAGGCTTCTCTGTGCCCCTCACGGGGGTTATGAGCTCCTTGGGCTCCTTGAGCTCCATCAGACACTGGCTTTGTCCAGGGCAGTGCCAGCTTTGGGCTGCTGGCAGGGAAAGCCCTGCAGCCCCTGTGCTGGTTTTCCCCACTGCTCAGGCAGAGCTGTTCAGTGGTATTAAAACCACAGCTCAGTGCTTGGCCATTTTTCCTGTTCTGCTGACTAAAATATGTGCAGGGTTCATTTTGTGAGGAAGGATGTGCAGGAATATAAACACCTATGCCTGGAAACACATTCTTTGGGAGCCTGCTTCCAGAGAACAGAGCTCTGAGTGCCTCTGGATCAAGAGGTTGATTTGGCATCTGTCCATGCATAGTTAGGATTCAGAGGGAGCCTGCAGGAGTTTTTTCTTTTTTTTTGTCGGTCAAATGAATTATTGATCTGCTGCAGTTTGATATGTGTTTCCCAAAGACTGCGTACAGGACAAACTGTAAATCCTAAATAATAAAAGGAAAATATAACCAGTCTGGCAAAAAATGGGTGGAACTTTGCAGTGGGAAATAAATAAAAAGATGGTTTAGTTCCTGAGAGTTGGGATTAGAAATGTGTGCCCAGCAGAGGAAGGAGCAGGAGGTGGTTTTAAGTGAAAGAAGAGTCACTAGCAAGGAAAAGATTGGATGGGCTTCTACAGCCACCTCTGGAAGCTGCCAGGAATGTTCAGAAGCAGCAAAAATAAGGAGAGAAGCATTTACAACTCTGTCACATCTGAGGACTGTGCCTGGGGAAGGGCTGTTGTTCTCTACTCTAGGAATTCAGGCAGGTAGTGAATCTCAGCTGCTTGCCCACCCCCACTTGTCAGGCCCTTACCTTTGTGATTCTTTTTTCTGCCACACAGATGTGAAAGAAGAGTTAAACTTCTGCCACATGTCCTTACTGCAAGCCTGGAACCTTTTGCTTCCGACCAGGTACCGGCATCTCCTGCCACCACCGTTGTACCTGCCACCAGATCTCATGGTGACATTGCCCTGCACCTCCCAGCCTTCCCACTCCATGAACTTCTCCCATCAGAGCAGAATCCCAACCCTCTTTCTTTCAGCACATCCCATTCCATCAGTCCTGATTCCCTCCTGGCAGCTCTGCTGTGTGTTCCATGTCCATTCATCCCATCAAGTGTCTGTAGGATCCCAGTTTGGGACAGAGCGTCCCAGGCTGGCACAGGAGGTGTCCCTCTCTGCCATGTCACAGGCTGGCTTCTCTGGAAGAGCTGTGGTGGTGCTGTGGGTTTTTCTTTCCAGCAGTCCATGGTGGTGGTAATTGTCAGGGAGTCCTTGAGCACTGTGCCAGTTTGAGGAGAGCAGAGCTGGTTCCTGGCTGGCTTTTGCCCTGTCTGAGGCTGGATAACTCTGTGGAATGGCCTCCAAGCACTAAAATGTATCATTAATTTAATGTATTTCTCTAAGCTCTTCTGTGGAGCCACCCACTATTCCATTGGTCATCATCCTGCTGCAGGAGCTCCTCAGACTGGCCAGGACCAGGGGGAAGCAACACTTCCTTATCTGCTTTGGGGTTTTTTTGTCTTCTCATTCTCCTACTCCTAATAGCAGCAGTGATTTTTGTCAAGTCTTGTATTTGTCTGGTTTTTAATCATCTCAGCCTTGGGTTAAGTTCTATCACTTTGTGATGATACATTTTAATCACAATTGCCTTTCACCATGATTAACCCTCCTTTCCTTTAAGGGCTTTTGCATTGCTGGCTGTGGTGTGAGTTCTCTTTGCTTGTGAGTTACCATAAATTGGTGTCCTGTAATGCCAGTGAGAATTGGAGGTGCCACTGCCCATCCATGCAATATGAGCAACCAAAATGATCCAAATGATTTTCATGTTTATGAAAAGCTTCTAATCCAAACAATCACTAATAGTGAAATTATCACGTAGCAGTGCTAATTAAAAATAAGAAAATATTTCATATGTCAATTGTTAAATCTTTACAAAAGGCTGGAGAAAATCAGCTAAACAGAGGCCATAGAGAAACCTCCCATTTTTACTTCTGTTTCAGAGGAGTTCCTGGGAGCAGTGGAGTTTTGAGAGCATATTGTGGCTGTTGTGATATCCCTGATCTATTTGGAAATAATAATCTGAATATAAATTAGAGTGCAGATAGCTGCCAAATTCAGTGTACAGAGATAAATCATCTATTTTCTTCTAAGGTGAATTGCTTCAGTTATTCTGAGTTATTGGAGCCTGTGCCTGTGTGTTGAGTATGTTTGTGGTATATTTAAAACTCTGATTTCATTGATGTGGTTGTGAGTTCATCAGCTTCAGTGGAGTTGTTTCTGGTTTATCTTGGCAGGACTGAGAGCAGAATCAGGCCTTAAATCTCCAAATTAAAAAATTAAACTTTAAAGAGATTGTGAAATAAAATACCACCAATATGTTCCCATTAAATACTATTTCACATGAGACTAAAATAATAGTAAAAAGATCCTGTGAGTAGAAAAGCAGAAATCGAACATCTATTAAAAAAAGAAGAAAAAAAGGCAAGTTTTTTTAGCAGAGAAGTAAGAATTTGATTTAAATAAGTACTGGTTGGAGTGTACTCTCTTGTAACTGTGACAAGTTATCAAGCAGAATTGTTTTATTTTCACCTGGCTGTCATATTTAAAGTGAAGGCAGATTGATTTCTCTCCATTGATGTTTATCAAGAATTCCTGTAATCTTCAATTGTGGGAGCAGATTTATTTTTGCAAGTAAACATATCATTGAAATTTATCTGTTAGTGCTGAATTTGACATGAAAATCTAATAATTCCATTGTCCATAGATAATAGTAACTCGTTAAAGATTAATCAATTACTTTTTAACAAGAATCTAAATGATTTCAAAGCTTGAGGGATTTCGCTTATATGGAGCAGAGGGAAAGAAGCAAGTACAAGCAAAGAATCAAACGCTGACATTTTCAAGTGGTTCTACAGAACCCCCATGTAAATGTCTGCATGTAGCAGCCCTTGTGGTGGCCTGGGAGATGGAGGGATGGGGACTGACTTACTGTCTCCTGTGGGACATTTCCTGCTGCTGCTGGGCAGAGGTGCTTTGGCTCCACGGACCTTTTTGTGTCCCTGTGCTTGCTGTGCCTTTGGGCAGGTGTCAGCCAAGGCTTTTGCTTTGTCCCAGGAGCTGCAGGTGAGAGGGAGCATCATTAGTCACAGCCAAACTGTGAAGAAACTTTAATCTCTGGGACTGTTTTGTCAGAAAATGACTTTTCTTTTGGTACCTTCTGAAATCTGATTGGTTTGCTGTTATTTATAGATGCACATCAATGAATCCCCCCCGTGGAAAAATGCTTTTCATTGGAATTCTGAAAGTTTTCCTCAAAAGGCCACTTTCTGTAGCCTCTCTCACCCAAACAGGTGCCAGAAAGGCATTGTGAAAATTAGAGGATCTGCAGTCAAAAATGCTGGCTTATATGGATCGAATCTGGAATTGCCATAATGGCAAAAAGAGTTGTGAACACGTGTGTGTGAATGGAATTGTTCCACAGTTACTGGGAGATTTATGGCCAGAGAAATCACTTCAGAACAGCAAGTGGTAGAGATTGTGTTTTTATTTTAATATGGGAGCCAAGTCTTGCATTAGGACGTTGCTGAATCCAGGGCAGGAAACAAACGACGCCCAAGGGACAGCGCAGCGGTGTCGGATCCAGGGCCTTTCATAATCCCGAGCCCAAGAGCAGTTAAGATAGGGAATGTATAAAAACTAATCTGCTGCTTTTACAGTAATGTGTGTACAGCAGCGAGGGACAGTTATGATGTGTTGGCACCGTGGCTTTTAGCAGATGACTTCTTAAATTAAAAGATAAGTTCACCGAGTGACTTTCTGGAATTTATTTAATGAAGGCTCATAAAATATGATATCTGTTTACAGCTGGATTAACAGCACAGTGCTCAGCTACTGGTCTTTACACTGGATAAAAAGTGCCAAACAAGTCTAAACTCTCCTTTCCTTCTTGGAAAGCACAAATTCATTTTGGAAAAGCATAAATTTAACTTCTACATCTGTCTGTCTTTAATCACAACAAGCAGTTTCTGGTTTTGTAGATTCCATGTGGTTTTGATGTGCAAACTGCAGGCTGCAAGTCAAGGAAATCCTGCATTGCTCCTTCTTGTTCAGTTTTAGCAAGTTTGGTTTCCTCTGGGTAGCAGCAAGCACTAGCAATTCTGTTGATATTGCACTTTTCCCCTCCCTCTTTCTCTAGAAAGATTTAACTTCAGTTTATCTGTGTAGATGATGCTCAGAGAGAGTTAATTTTTGTTTTAATTTTGTCTCCTGTATTTGTGTCTGCCTGGGGTGTGCAGGGAGTAAGTTGTTGCTGAAATAAGTTCCCTTTTGGAAGCAGCAGTGGGAAGTTCACTCAGGACTTTGCTGAGCAGCGAGTGCACTTTGGGCAGTGCAGAGCTCGGCAGGCGCTGCTGGAGCCGGGAGCAGGCTCTGGTGAGGCAGTGCACACTAGATGGCACTTTTGTCCCAGCATCCGAGTTCAAACGGCTCCACGGGAGAACAGGAAAGGCCATCAGTGTTTAGTCTGCTCTCACAGAGTCCCTGCATGACCAATGTGGACCCCATGGACTTCCTGGAACATGTGTTAGCAATTTAGCAGCAGACATTTATTTCTTTGTTTTACTGCTTGGCTCTTTGAGAAAGTGTTGGTACTCAGTTATGGGCTGTCTGGATCATGTCAGAGGCCATGGGGATCAAGTCCATGTGACAGGCCAGACTGAGGAAGGATGGAGTTGGAGGAGGTGAGGAAGCTGACCCTCACTTGAGCAGGAACAAGTCACTGCCTGTCTGTGGCCTGTGGCCAAATGCCGGGGCGGTTCAGGTCTAATACAGCTGAACAAACAAAACACTTTGCCCATTTGGCTTCTTCATATTTCATCAGCACCAGTTCAATCAAAGTCTTTTCTATTTCCTAAGAAGAGGTTCCTATTCTTAATTGTATTTTTTTTTCTCTTTCCCCCTCCCCCTTTCCCACATTTTAGCCCCATCCAGGCGAGGTGACCTTGAAATCCTTGGCTACTGCATGCTGCACTGGCTGTGTGGGAAGCTGCCCTGGGAGCAGAACCTCAAGGACCCTGTAGCTGTCCAGAGTGCGAAAACAAAGTAAGGACAAAACCCCACACATGACACACCAGCCTGGAGCCCTGCAGCATCCTCACTGCTTCCCAGCTCTGGGAAACACAGCTTTGCATGCCGTAGAACAGCACCTTAGGAGAAAGCTAAAGCAATTTTCCTTAATTAAGAGAGATGTTGGAAGCAGTTAAAATGGGAACTTTATGTGCATGTCTGCACTCCTTTGCATGTTTATGTCTGTGCTGCTGTGAGGAGAGGATGGATTCCAGTGCACAGTAACAGGCATTTTGTCTGCTGTGTATTTTTCCAATACTCTTTTTTTCCCAAGAAATCATTTGTGAATTAGCACGGGCCTTGGTGCACATACAGAAGGTTGTTGTGTGCTTCCATTAAACTTCACGGGCGCTTTGCAGAGACCATAGTACAAACATCTCGTGGAGGTTTTTCCACATGTGCACTCAATTTATTTAACTTTCTATATGATACTATTTTTCAGATGTTATTCTGTAGGTTTTTAATGTTACATAAGCCTACTGCCATTACAAACAATTAAATTCCAAACCACTAAGGAACTTGGTGAAAATCTTTCCTTTTTCCCGGCATGACTTGGAGCTCACTGGAGCAACAGTGCATCAGTGTTTTCTTCCTCTGCCCTCCCAGCTGGGACAGGAGGGAGTTAACTGCACAGGGTACCTGTAGCAGGCTCCACAGCAAAGTTTCCCAGAGCTGTAGCATCACAATAGCAGGAGCAGCAGACTTTGAAGTAGGGCAGGTCACAGCAGAGGTGCCTGCTGGGGCTGGCCGATCCCTGAAATCAGTGTGGGACAGGGAAGGGTGGCTGCAGCTGGGGATGTTGACACCCTCTGCTGTGTTTAATATTTCTCCTTTAGAAGTTCTGATCATTACACAGCCCCCTGCAAGGTAACACTTATACAATTCAATGGGAAATCAATTTAATCCATCAAGCTGCTCCAGTGACTCTTCCCTTTCTGTTAACCCTTGGATGGCTCATGTTTCCAGGATGCTGAGCAAAAAGAGGCTTCAAAGAAATGCACAGAAAATTACACAGATTCCACTTATCAGAAATATCTTCTTATTCTAATGAATTGCATTCCTAGAATTAGGTATCTTGCCCAGGTTATCCCTCTTATCTGTCTTAATTTTCAGCTTCCTCTGGGTGCTGAACTGCCCAAGATGAGGGCTGGTGTTTTTCCTGTTTTTAGGAATTGATGCTGAGCTTCTTTGCTGTTTCTGGATGGACAGGAATTCCACCTGTGGCCCTGCTGTTTATGAAGTGTGTGGGACATTGGGTGATGTGACCTCCCTGTCCCCTTGTGGCCCTGCCGTGCCTGGGTGTAACTTTGGCAGCCACGTGCTCCATGGCAGAGGGGAGCTGATGCTAAATGATAGGAAAGCAGAGCAGAACTGCTGCTTAAATTCCAAAATAGAAATTGGAATCATCAATCTGAAATCAGAACAAGCCATTTGGCTCAAAGGGCTTTTGTTTTTCCTTCTAGAAAGCTTAAAATATGTACAAATTAAAACCTAAAGTGCAGTTTTAGGTGTCAGCCTGGTCTTGGTGAAACCAGCTGTGTGCAAAGAGTTAAAAATGGAGCTGGTGAGGGGAGATGTGGGTTCAAAAGAAGTCCTGTGAATCATTGGCTCTCCTGGAGGTCCACTCCCTTTGGAGCTGAGACTTGCTGTCTTCCTAAATCCCAAATGAGGAATCACCTGCTCCGAAAGCGCATTAAACTGTTGCACTCTGGTGTTGTTGCAGACTTATGGATGAGCTCCCAGATTCAGTGCTGAGGTGGGATCCTCCTGGAAGCAGCTGCAGTAAGTGTACTTGCACCTGTACCCTCTGGCTCTTCAGCCTCTTCCTAAACACAGCTCAGTGTCTGACTCTGGGGGGGAGCAGAAGAGAAGGGAAGAAACACAAATTGAACAAAGTCTTTGGAAAAAAAAAAATCTTGCTCAGTCTGTGCTGTATCCCATGGAGTGACATGAGGGATCCTGGCCATATGTAATCCAAGGTGTTGGGAAGCAGTGACTATCTTGGAAACAGAAGTAGCTGTTAGCATGGAAATAGTAAGCAACTGTCTACCAAAGGTTTATTGCTCATTGCTCAGAGTTTGAAAAAGCAAATGGATGCACAGTTTGTCTTGTCTTGTTTCTTCCTTCCCTGAAATACAAAAGTAACTCAGGGAAAACACCAAAGGTCAGTATCTATTTTTGATTTATTCCCTTATTTTCTTAGCACTTTTGTATTGGAATTACTGGAATGCAGTGTGTATTAGGTGAAATTTATTCATGATGTGTATACATATTTAATAAATCTTTCCTGCTGGGATTTGACCAGATGCTAATATCTGGTGTAGCACTCCAGTTTTAGGATACACTTGGGTCTTCAACTGAAAGAAAAGTTTGAACCCCCCATATGTTTTTCCTACTAGCATTATTTCTGCCCATTCAATGGTTTCCCTGTTTTTTGAACCACTTGATGGAAAAATGTTGCTGCTGTTGGACTGTTTTGGGATGCAATCAGAAAAACAATAGTAGTGTTTGAAGAAAAAAAAAAATAATTGTATTTTTCCAAAACATTCCCAGTATAGTATTTATGCAGATTAAAATAATACTGTTCAGAGTAATTAATATTTGAGGGGATATTGTGATCTATCAAAGACTTTCTTCTTTTAAACAGAACTATCAATCCTTGCTGGTACAATGTTTTAAATTTTATCCTTGGATAGCTGTCAGTGCTGTGGGAATTAGTGCATGAACATAACGAGATGGAGCACTTCAAGTCTGGCTTGTTTATCCAAGTCTGTCTTTTCCTTTTCTCCTCCCAAAAAGACAAGACATTGTCAGTTCTGTGTTTTGAGTGTGCCTTCAGCTGAAATTGTGTTGTCTCGTTTGGCATCCGTGTTGGAATGAGATCCTCTCTGAACTTCTGGGGTTGCACTCAGTGAAATTCACACTCTGATCTGCTCTGCAGGTGAAATAGCCAAGTTCCTGGCCTCTGTTTCTGGCTTAGCTTATGCTGAGAAGCCCAAGTATCACGTGCTGAAGAAGATCCTGCTGGATGGGCTGGAGTCGAGCGGGATGCGCTACGACGGCCCCCTGGAATTTTCCACAGCAGCAGCAGCAGCGTGCGCACGGAATCACCTCGCTGCCAAGCTGTCCAGGGTGAGTGAGACAGCTCTGGGAGCACTCCTGACACCTCCTGCCTCTTGCCTTCCCTCTTGGACAGGAGGAAATAGTTAAAGCTCTCAAAATGAGACTGACACAGCAGTTCTTCTGCCTTAAATACACCATGTTTGTTAATTCCTGTTTCCCCTGGCTTTGCTAAAAAGTGGAATGTCAACCCTCAAGGAGGAAGAACTGCCATGAGTCCTTTTGACCCACAGGCTCTCACTTCAAAGCAGTAGGTCTGTGGAGAATGATTTACTTTCAGGATAATGGGGAAGTCAAGGACTTTGTTCACTAACATCTTGAAGACAGGCCTGAATGCCAGGTTTTTCCTTCGTCCCAGATTAAAAGCAAAGTTACCTTTATTAGTGCCAGCATTTAATTCATTTTCTTGCTTTCAGGCTGTTCTTTGTCATTTACCTTTACCCTCCTGCAGCCCCAGTGTGGAGATGTTCCTGTGACTTTAGCTGTGCTGTTGGTGTGCACTGGCACAGGGTTTTCCAAGTGACACAGCTCTCCTGTGCTATTTTCCTGCAGTGCTGTAAGTTAATAAAGCCCAGCTTCCCTAAGCAGAGAGGGAGGTAATTAGCAGTTTTGCTGGGAAATGTCAGTGCCGTTGTTCCTGTGGAAGTGCCCGCGTGCAGCAGCCCCGTGTGGGGCTCTGGGGCGTGTGCAATAAGGCAGGGTCAGGGTCCCATCCATTTTTAATATTCCTGGTGAACTTTGGACCATCACAAGTGTTCGTGAGCCAAGAATGCAGGATGCAAACTAATGTGACTGATAGGCTGCGAGATGAATGGTGATTCAAGTATCAGTGCACAGATGGTTCTGATTTGCTGAGTTTTGTAGCTGCTGCAACTGAAGACATAAAATATCCTTCTAGTCATAAATTAGCTCTTTGGAAGCAAAACCTTGGCACCAGAGCTTTACAACCTTCAATTAGTAGGAAAAGAAGTATTTGAATGACTGTGGTATTGACATCTGTAGGCCTGCATAGTAATCATTCCTAATAGAAGAGAATATCTGTTTGAGGGGGTTTTGCATGGCTAATTAACCACCAGTGAGAATATGTAATTTTTTCATGATCTCCTGATTGTCACCTTTCTCTCATGATACAATTAGACTTTATTGTAGCAAGTGCCTCACAAACCAATTGTCAGCACTATTTACGTATTGTGGAAGGCAGAACAAAAGTTCATGTTTAATGAAAAGGTACTGGGTTTTGATCTTGGTAATTACAGATACTTACTTTAGCACTTTTATTGACTTTTCTGGTTTTACCCCCTTTTTTCTTTTAACAAATCCAAAAGCTATTTTGGTGACTGGACTTGTGTGGCTGTGACAGTGACCACTGTGCCCTCACTCATTTGAGAAGTTCTTTTAAGTTTGCACTGTTTTGTGAACTGACTCTGAGCATCAGGTAGCTGTTAACTGATCTCCAGCTGATCCTGCTGGATCTCTGTTTCACAGCAGTCTTTGATTTCTCAGAGTCAGACACTAAATAGTAAATCTGTTTCCTTCTTAAGCCTGGACAAAAGCTCGACAGTCTGTAGCATAAAAGATGATTCCAACCTTGCAGGCTGCAGGAGCTGCTGCAGCACTGGATATTTGCAGGTCACACCCCCCTGGAAAATCCCTGGCTGAGGAGTGAATGGTTGTCACCATTCCTGTGCTGCAGGACTCAGTGGGATTGGGTGTGATGGCCAGGAACAGGATCAGGGGAATGCCTGGGTGTTACTAAATCTTGGCACCTGTCAGCACTTTCTCAGGGAAATCTGTAATGCTGAGTGTCTCACTGCTTGGAGCAGTGACAACACCAGGATCACCTGTGTATGACTGCAGCCTGTTCCTTCAGCCAGTTCTGCTGCTGACACGAGCCAGTTTCCTGTAGGCATTTGCTGCTAAACAGCTGCAGAAAGGCAATTTTAGGTTATCCAAAGGATTTAAGGAGTACTTAAATACAAGTAGAGAGGGCAGGTAACTGAACTCTCTTGAAATTTATTGCTATTTTCAGCAAATGCAATGTTTCAGTGGCCTGGTGCACTTGGTGCTGCAGCCCTGACAGTGCTGGGTGACAGGCAGCTCTTCCCAAAGCATCTCTTCATGGCACTGCCTGGAGTGATCCTAGGCCTGACTCTTTTCATCTGTGTTCCCTTTCCCTCGCTCCTTTTCTTCACCAAACACTTCTCCCATTGAAGAGAGAACCTTGGAACAGTGGGAGCCACTGCAAACAGGCCTCTGTCTCCTCACTTGTTGCTTGTGAGCAGGATCTGACTCCAGCTGGTCTGATTCCTCCTGTACCACTTTGGTACCCAGGAAATGAGGGGATTTGGGGTTAATTCCCTTCTGAAGAGCCATGAACACCTGTACCAGAGGCTCCTGTAGCATCAGCTCCTTGATGATGTGCAGAGGACTGCATGGATTTTAGGATATTGCTCCTGTGTAGAATATGAGTCTAATCTTGAGATGGCATCAAAAGTGTAGCAGTGGCTATATCCTGATTCTTGGTTCCAATGGCACACCAAAGATAGGTGATAAAATATTATTTGCATTAATTCCCATATTTGTTTACCATGTTTTTGTCTCTGGATAAATTTTTTCAGCTTTTCCTCTTACAGTGAAAGTGCTGATGTTGGGAAAGGAAAGTGGGGTAAAAGTGGGTGGAAAGCCAGGTCACTGCTTGCTTGATCTTGCAGAAATCAGACTAAAAAACAATTGCATTAATACCAACCTGTAATTTCATTAGGATGAAATATGGTCATTTTCAGATGTAAATCCACTTATTTTCACTTCTGGAACTTTAAGTGAAAACTTGGTTTTGCTGTAAGTCCTGTTTGGAAAGTGATGCAGTTGTTTAAGGTGTGTATATATGGTGAAGATCATTCTTTTTCTGTGTGAATCTGGGCTTTTTTTCACCGTACAAAATGCTTACTGTGCACCCCAGGTTCGCCTCCCAAAGCCTCCAGCAAAAGCAGCTCAGCAGAAGGGAAAAAAGCCACAAGGTGAAGAAGCTGCCTATCAAAACCAAGGCACACAGCTCCTGGAAAAAGGAAAGCCAAACACACGGAGCAGGAGGCGTCCCCAGGCAGAGCTGCAGCAGGTGAGGATCTGGGGGTGGCAGCAGCACCCAGCTCTCCCTGTTCATTAGCTCCATGTCCATCTCGTGGGGTGGGTGAGGAGAAACAGGGCTGGGAAAGAGCCACGGGCTCTGTCACAGACTCCAGGAGCCGGCAGAGGCTTGCTGGCTTCCAGTATTCCAAAGAGGAACCTGAGTCTCTGGCAGCCCAGGGCATAAGTGCCAGGAGGGCAGTGCCTGAGCTGCCCCAAGCCTGGCACCTCCAAGTGCTGGATCAGGACCTGGCCTAACTCTGAACTCACTGAATTCCTTTCAGCAAACACAGTTACTGTCTGTACCTCAGTGGGCTCCCTTGGCCAGGCCTTCCCTAAAGCCAGAGCAGCAGAAGGAGGACATGGGGCAAGAGGAGCAATCCAGCTACCTGGGCAGGCCCCAGACCCGGGGAACACGCCGGCAGCTCCACGTGGAAGAGAAGCCACTTCCATTTTACACTACACAGCAGGAGCCTGAGCACCCAAAAAAGGTGAGGGGTTTGGTGTTGCCATACAACAGTCACAGTGCCTTCAGAAGGAAAGATCAGCTTTTCTAAAAACAGGAGTTTCAAAAACCCCTTGAGGGCTCAACTACGTGTAGACAAACTCTGTTTGCCACACACACTAAAGGTTTGTGGGCAATTGCCTGTGTGCACTATTGGCCATCTACCACTGCAGTTTGTGTAGCTGCAGAGCAAAGCCTGCACAAGGATGCAAATTGTTATTTCACAACTCTTCTGTCTCCCTTTGTGGACCCTGTTGTTTGCTTGGTAGAAACTTGGTTCGTAGTTTCCTTCTGTGTGTAGTGGAAAACTTCACAGCATTCATTACTTAAGTCCTTAAATTCTGAGTTTTACATCAGAGGATTTTAGCAGTTAACAAAACTCACCTTGAATATTGTTTATTTGGTGCATAAAAGGGCTGAATGAATAGTTTGTCTTACTCTTCAACCATACAGGGAAAAAAAAAGAAAAAATGAATCAGTTTTAGTACAAATAATACAGCCCCACGTCCATCTGAGTGGTCACTCTGTGCTCCTGTTCACCAGAGAGCGCTGGTGATTTTAGTGAGTGGATTCCACCCTGGTTTCCTTTCATATAAACAAATAACTTGGTTAAATGAGGACAGCTTCTAATAAGCACAAAAATGCAACTTTAAAGGTAGCTTTATGATTAATCCAAAATTCTTTGCTTCAAGCAGTCTGACCATCACTGCCTGGAGACTCCGGTACAAGCTGGGAGAGGGAAGCAGCAAAAGCACAGCTGTACCTGAGAGCACCAGGCAGGACAGTGGTGAGCAGAACCATCCTGGGAGATGTTTTGGCTGCCAGCAGGGGAGATGGTGTTTGACAAGTCAAACACAACTTTGAAATAGGAAAGCATTCCACTGTTACTTCCTAGTCCTCAAATGTAAAGTTTTTTGCAGAAAAGGGACCAAGCACTGGGCTGGTGGTTAGATGGTATTTGTGTTTGGATTTAGTTTTTCTAATGGAAATGCTGCTATTCCAATAGGATTAAATATGCTGTTTCTGTGTAGAACCATTCTGCATAATAGGGGGGCTTTAAATGGGTGTCAGATAACATTTAAGCCAGCCAAATGAGAAAGTGGAGAAGGAAAAAAGGGAGGATTCTCTTAGCTTCATTTTGCAGAATTCCTCTCACTGATTCAGGAGATTGGTAATGGAAAGCTCTGTAGGAAACCAGAGCTGTCCCTGGCACTAAGGGACAGTTAAAAAGAGTCTTGGCTAAGAGAAAAGTGGGATTGTGGTGTTTGGGGATCCCTTTCAGAGGTGGAGGACAGTGCTGGCCAAGGACAGAATTGCTGCTGGAGATGTAGAACAGCCCTGGCACCCCTGGCCAGCCACACAAGCCCCGCTCTACAAGTTTACGTTCCTTGTGATGGGCACAAGTTTGACTTCACTGTGAAATGCAAAACTTACACAAATCAAACCAGCACCTTCACCCTTAAAATCATGTCTTGAGTTTCCAGGATAAACCTTTATTACACAGGAGAGACTGAATATATTAAACATTTTTGGACACAAGTCAAAGATAAAGAAGAATTTCAGCTGTAGAGTTCAATAGTAAATATGGATATGTCTCTTCAGGAGGTGTTTAACCATGCCTTATGTTACACACTTACCATACAATATCCATACAAGTATCAGTTCCAGAGGTAAGACTCTGTAAGGATTGCAATGCTTTCTCTAGGATAACCTAAATACCCCAACAGCATCTCTGGTTTTTTGATTCACATCTCACTTCATATTAGCTTTATAATCACAGCTATTTTTCCCCTGCAGGAAGACACTGCAAGAGAGCTGCCACCATTTGACCCCTACAGAATACTCTCAGAATCCCGAAAGAAACTCAATCACCTTGTAACTCCAGTTCCTGCAGCAGTGTCCCAACCTGGTGCTGACACCACTCATCCCTCTCTCTCTGCTGTGTTTAAGCTTGCATTTGCTGATCAAACCTACCCCTACACTGCAGCTGTTCTGGTGCTTCTGGTGCTCATTGTCCTGTCCTTGTATCTGCTTTGATGTTGCTGTTCCTGTGTCTTCAGTGGGAGTGCAGTGGTGCTCCCACAATGCAGCTTTTTCTTAGAGTTTCTTCATTGAAGATTTTAGTGTCAGGGGCTTGAAAAAGAAGTTTTTAAATAATCCTGTCAGTACAGGCCTTGTACAGGCAAGTTCTCATCAGCACTCAATAGTTACGGATTCTCTGAACTATTTGTGTTGGCTTCTATTTTAAATGTTGAGATTTTTTTTGTTGTTTGTAACTGAACCTTTTGTTACGACATTAAAAAAGTATTAAATACAATGGAGTATGGTCTTTAATTACTCTGGCATTAGTGTGGGGCTGTCTTTATACTGTGTCAGAAAACTTTTAGTTAAACACTGATGCATTTGCCTTTCCTACTCTAGTTCACTCCTACTCCATGGCTTTCCTTACCTTATTACAATAGGGACATTCACCAAAGATGACATTAAAGCTCTGCCTGCTGGTAGGAAGTCCTTGTAGCCACTGCAACACAAGAAGTGGTTTTAAAGTCTCATTGGTTTCATCTCCAATTTAAGAAACATCTATTAATTACCAGAGTTCAGCTGATGAACATCTGACAGGGTACATGCAGTCAGCCTGTGGTTCCCTTTCCCAGAGAGCTGATGTAGGAATTGGGGGTGACAGGACACACGACTGCCACAATGTTCCTCATGGGCTCTTAGTGCAGAATGTAAGTGGCAGTGCTTGTTGTGCAGAAGGTGCCAGCCAGCTGCTGGCAGCTGTGCCCCATGTCCCTTTACCTCATAGAGACAGGCCTGGTGGAAGGGCTGCCCACATGTGCATGCAGAAGGTGCCAGCCAGCTGCTGGCAGCTGTGCCCCATGTCCCTTTACCTCATAGAGACAGGCCTGGTGGAAGGGCTGCCCACAGCGGGGATCGTCGCACACGTGGTCGGGCGCGCTGCCCTCCAGCCGGTAGGCGTAGCAGATCCCACAGTCCTTGGCAAAGTCCTGCAACAACAGCAGGGCTGAAAGGCAGGCCTGGGCTGCTCACACACAAACAGCTTCACCTCTGGTTTTGCTTTTGCAGTTTTTGTTGGCTGGAATTACTGGTTTTTTGCCTTTAAGACATTCATGTTTATGTCACAATGGCTTAGAGTGACACTGGGTTCCAAGTGTGCAAGGCTTGACTGGGTTATATTTCATCCCTTACTGAATTACATCTCATTCAACAAGTATTTTCATACTTTTGGGTGCTTTTTGTTTATTAACCACTATGATTTGTCATTAGACACAGATCAGATCTTAATTTAGAAGCTTCCTGAGTGAAAGCAAAGCTCGTAATCCAGTGTTAAAGCATTGTCAAAAATTGGTTCCCAGTTTGTTTGAAATGCACCAGTATTTGGATGGCCTCTTGTCCCCTCTAAGCAGCTCCACCTAATTAGAACTGAAGTCATCAACATCCATAACAGAATGTTTGGATTTTCCACATCTCATTAGCCACTCTGGAACATCCTCTTTTCCTTTTAATAGTGGAGCCTGTTATGAATGCCCTCACTGCTATGAAGGCCACAGGGAAGTGTGCACCTCTAATCAAAGGTTAACAAGCTCTGACAACTGTTGCTTGAAGTTCAGAAGTCCTTGTGACAATGAATTAATCCAATTACCTCTCAAAAGTCCCTGATTGTCCCTGGCTCTTAGAAAAAGTGACCATTTAAATGTGACTTATTCAGCAATAACGACTGATCATTAACCAAAACCAACTTACGCTTTTTTCCAACACAGCACGAGATGGAAACTCAATTCCTAGGAGCTCTCTCAAGTTCTGTAACAAACTGACTTCTGGGTCCCTGTAGGTGGGAGAGTGGAGAGAAAAATCCACCTGAGGAATGGCAACACCATTTGGGTTTCCAGCCTGCTTTACCAGGGACACTCACCACAAGTGCATGTTGTTGTTGAGTTTGGTTCTCAGGGGGTTCACTTCTGCAAACAGACAGGAATGATGGCATCACCCCAGTGAACCTCCCAGGCTCCAGGTGGGGATTGGGCTCAGAGATCTGAGTCCAGAGGAGAAACCAGTGGAATTTGCTGCCTTACCATGATCTGCTCCAAGGAAATAACACTCTGGAAGCATGTTTGGGTGGCGAGGATCAACCTCTATGTTCACTGAGACATTGTTCCCTGCAAGGAGAAAGCAAGGCCATGGGGAAGCTTTGCAGTCAAGGATTTGAAAAGGGAACCATTTTTAAAGGCAGTTTTAAATTGGTTCACTCCGGCTGGGTTTTGTTAGGATAAATAATAGCAAAGTTGGGGGGTGTCCAAATGACTGTACAAAATATCAGTATATGGCAAATACTTAATTTCCACAAACTGTAATTAAAAGTAGCAACTGATTAATTAAACCTGTCAGGCTTGTGTTTCTTTCTTTTAGACTTGGCTTAACCTTTACACTTATTCAGAAAGAAACATAATCAACCCAAGCTAGATGACAACATCCATCCAAAATCTTGGTGAAAATTTAAAGGTAGAGACATGTAACTTACTAATTCATTTTCATCTTTTATAGTCAAAAAGAGAAGCCCAACCCCAATATTAAGCAGCAGAAGTCAGTCCCCTCCCCAGCAAATTCCAGGACTGAGACAACAAAGCTGTATTTTTGAAACAGCAAATATTTGGCTTTACAAGACCCCCCAGCATCCCTGGAAGGGGATGTTCCTCAGAGGGAAGCAGCTCCAAAACATCACAGCAGAGTCTTCTCTGAACAAGGCCAGGTAAAACCCAACCTTTTCTGTAATTAAAGCTGTGTTAAGCTCTCATCCTGGAAGAGGTGGGAATGAATGAAATCAAAGTTCAGTGGTAGCTGAAGGTTCTCTGTGCCTGATAACAAAAGGCTCAAAGCCCTGTCCCTCCTCTGCTCAGCTGCTCCAAGGCACTTTTTGAGGCTTTTCTTCCCTTTTCCTCGGCCTGTGGCAAAGGGCAGCAGGACCAGGACAAAGCCCCTCTGATTGCACACAAAGTGGTGTCTGACCCACACCATTCCAGCCACTTGCTGAACTTTTCCTGTCCTTCCCTCCAGCTCCTTCCTCCCTCCCTCTACAGCTGTCAGGGACAACGTGGGTCCACTCTGTATTCTCACATTTCAATTTGCTATTGGTGATGTGGATTTAGTATAATTATAAAATTCCTTATCCTATGTATGTTAAGACCTTAAAATGCCAGACATCAGCATATAAACTGAGGTACATTTTACAACTGAGTTCTTGACAGGGAAGCCTCATTTCTTTTTATTTCTGTTCTTTCCTCCTTTAACACCCTTTTTCCCCTTGGGCTGCACTCTAAAATTCCTTCCACTCCAGGACAGGATGAATCTAAAGTTTAAAACTCTGGAATTTGTGATTGAGGTAAGGGCTTCGTCTAAGCTGTTTTTTTTACAAATACTGATTTTTCTAAGGTTAACATGTAAGTGCTCAGCTTGACAGTTCCATGTTCTTAATTCACAAATACACAAAGTTTTCCTGCAGAAATTTTCATTTATCTGACACCAGAAAGTTGTAATGAATTTCCCAAACAGGATCAGCATTCTGTTATGGAAAATTATTTTTTTTTAATATGCAAAAGAAAAGTTCTAACTTAGGTTTTAAGTGCTGCTTTTCCTTTCCCAAACCCAAAGAAGCACCATCTGATGAGACAAGCAGAACAAACCAGCTCCCTGAGTTTTACTTCTCAAATCCACTGTTTCCCTTTAAATCTTTTCCTACCTATTGCAATTCTCCTGCTTGTAGCGCTCCGTGTGGGATTTTCTGGCTCCAACACCCACGTCTTCCCATCGATTTCATCAAGGGCATCCCAGAACTCCTTCAGCGACTCCAGTGCTGCCAGGAACTGGTTGTAAATGTCTATTAAGGAGTTCTAAGAAAACCAGAAATTTAAACAGATGTCATTGGGTTTCCACCAGCAGCCTGAGAGTATATTTTAAAACCAATTTATTCATTTAAGGAGTGTTGAAATCCATGTGTGTGTCCCAGTGTATCACCATAGCATTAAACATGGAATATTACCTAACAACCTGATCATTATCTCAAAATTAAGCAGTACAAAAACAGGTGCTTAAGATCAGCTTTCAAACCCTGTAAATAAGGCACAAAAAGGAGAAACCATCTAATAAGCAGAGGATTACACGTGGGGGATTTCAATATTTGAGAGTGGATTACATGGAATCAGAAATATCTTTCATTAGACAGGACAATATATAGGATAGCAATGCTAAAGAAATCTTTTGAAATTATCAGTGGGCAAAAAGAAGTCACCATTTCCCCAGGAAAAGACTTCTGCAAGAAGAGAAAAAACACTTCGTGGTCAAGGGAATCCTTTGCAGGTGCAGATGCCCATTGAGGGACAGATTTCAAATATTTTGAGGTTCAAAAGAAAAAGCAAATTAAACATTATTTTCTCAGACAGGTATTTTTCTATGAATTAAACAAAATACAGAAGGAACGGTTTCCTTTAATCTGTAGTGATTATATTTTTCCTTTCTCACCGGGACAAAGAGCAGCAAATTATCTGAGTGTTCTCAGATGAAGAAATAGAATTTTTCTACATAATAACTTTTTATATTTTGTGCATGTGTATTTTAGAAAGAAACGGTGTAGCTTGGAAATAAAATGCTACATTTTTTCCTGCTGTTGTTAAATTATATTAAAGTAGGAAAGCACCTAAGCAGAGAAGTGTGAATTCTGCCAATCTCAAAATGTAACGCTTATTATCTTTAAAAGCATTTTGTTACTTTTATAATACCTGAAGTGATATAATAGTGTCAGTCACTTAACCACATCTTAGAGTATAGTATCTTCATCTTAAGTACTATTATTTCCAGTATTTTAATAATTTTCACACAGTCCTGAAATGTGATCTTTTGTGCTCTGATGACACTTAAATTAATAGCATAATTTTCTGGTACTTGCAACAGTTGCTTTCCATTTTGATTTTTTACATTTTTCTATATCACATACAGATAAATCCTCTAATAATCATTTTTATCTTTATCTTCTGGGAATTCAAAGGGTTTCACTAGAAAAAAGAAACATCAAGGGATTATAACCCACAGATAAGTTTTAAAATCCAATTAATTTTAATACTAATTGTAATTTTTCAATGATGTTCCTTAAAAAGGTAGTTAAATCTTTTTCTTTTTTTTTCTACACTGTTCATTTGATCTTATTTGCATGCTTCACTGATGTTGCCAGCTGTCTCCTGCTCTACACGTAAATGCATCTATAGCTATTTAAATACATCACCTGCTTGTCATGCAAACCATGAAAACTCCAAGATTCCTTTTTATTTGATTACCAACTAATTTTTGGTCGCTGCCCAGCACTTTTAGAACAGCCTGAGATCACACTTTTCTTTGGTCTAAATTACACCAAGACCATTGTTAATAATGTCAAACAGCACAACTCTGTTCCCTGGCCCCCCTTGTACAAATGAATTAAAATTTGTGTGAAATATGTCAAAATTCCTTGGAAAACAAGACATTCCTCATTCAGGCTGTCAGTGCTGCTCACTCTCACAAAGCCAAACTGGTTCCTCCATCCTCCATAACCACCCTGGCTTTGGTGGGTCCCAGGAACTGTGACCCCAATGTCACCTCTGTTATCAGATCCATGGATCCCACATCCATTCCCACCACAGACTTTGTCCAGGGAAAATCAGATACTCTGAACCTCCAAGGGGAACACACCTTCTCTTTCACCAGGAAAGGATCATGAGGTTTCTCAACCTCTTTATTTCCATTTCTGTCCTCTGCACTCTCATCTCCCCCTCATCACCAGGACCTCTTCATGCCAATTCCTTTCTTCTTTCAATTCAAACATTCTCCCAAGCCCACCCTTACTGCCCATACACCATTCCCTCCAATCAAAGGAATAAGAAAAAATGGGAAAAAAATCTCACTCTACTCTTGGTTCTAATTTCTAGAGCCACAGAGGCTGGGAAGAATAAAGACAAAATCTCGAGTCTGTGCCTGCCAAAAAACCAATGAAGCCTTTCAGGAACTTCTAAGAAGTGCTGTAACCTATATGGCTGTTCTGCCAAATTTCAAGCATCTGCTCCAAATCCTGGATGAACTAAATAGTGATCAAATGGTAGTAAAAAAAGATCCAATTAAGATAAATACAGAACAACTGATTGCAACTTATTTTTCAAAAACAGATAAAAATGTAATCTTTATTTTGATATTTTTTGGCTAAAATTCTTCCTAACAGAAAATTTGCTTATCCAAAATTAAAACAACTGCAAAGCCCCCTAATAAGAAAGGTGGAATAGCCTAAACTATAGGTACCATTACCTTCTTGCCCTTCATGAATTAATAAATAAAATACAATTTAATAAAGCAAACAGTCATTAAATGGAAAAGGGATCACCTAAAGAATTTATGATTCTGTAGATTTGTTTGGAAACAGTTCTTCATCAACAGCAGTTTAACAATTTCCCCTCTCCTTAACAGAAATCAAGCCAAGACACAAGCCTGAAATCTTTATAAAGTGTCTTGTCAACCATCTCCATTTTCTGCATTTACAGCTGGTGCCTGTGAAGTTCCTTTGCCAAGAAAAAGCACAATTACGATGCTTTTTATTGTGTTTTCATCTAAATAACCCAAGAATAATCTCATTCCCAGCAGTCCACCTTCTGCACCTTGCATTCCTGTTTCCTTGCTGGCTGCTGCACGACCTCATTAGTCATTAATTTCCACTCCCATGACCTTCATGTAGCCAGCCAGGTGGGCAGTGGTCAGTCTGGAAACCTCACCCTGACAGGAGACACCCTGATTCTGCAGAACTGCACTTCCAGCGTGTGCTAAAACTGGAGAGAGCACATTTATCTGCTTCTTTAGAAAAAGGCTATAACAGAAATAAGTAGATGTTCTTGCACTTGTCATTGAGAAGCACTCTGCATTTATTTGGCACTTAGAGCAGGAGCAGCAGCAGCAGCATTGCCCTTGGTGCTGATTTCTTACTACTCTAAAACGTCTCCTCTGAGCCAGAATCCACTGGCTGTTGCTGCTCATGCTGTGAGACACCTGCACTGGCTACTGGGCTTGTCATGACGCACAAAACCCCACCATCTTCAGCTTGACATTGTGCAAGTTATAATTATTCATCCAAATGAATATGTCAGAGCAGCAGCAGCAGACCTCTCATCAGAGCAAAAGAAAAATACATCAAAACATTATCAACCCAGCAGGAAGACAGGGACCATAAGGAAAATTACCCATTTTTAATATGGATGCCATAAAGCCATGTCTATTATTATACGGAAGGGGAAAAAAAAAAGAAGGGAAAAAAAAAAACCAACAACCCCTCAAGTTTAAAATCCATGAGCCTGAAATAGGCAGCAGCACACACAAGGGGTGGGAAAGAAAAATCAATTACCTGCAATCTATTTATATTTTCTTTCATAGGAGTTTATATTCTAATGGTGCCATTGCACCAATTTAGTTAAGCCTTGTCAATTTATCCTTTAAAGGCGTAATATTAAAAGTTTAAGACCAATTGGTACCAAAACACCACGTTATTTCACTAGAGAAGAGGTGTAGCCTGTTCTTTTTCCCTTTTAGGAACCAAAATTTTCATGCACTTGAGTACCTGCTGAATTCTGCTGCCAGTGGTGTTGCAGCATTATCTAAGCTTAACCCATATTTTATCACGGCGTGAGGGCTGCTCGCCACAGTGATTCCCACACATTTGGAAAATAAACACAATTTACACAATTACCAAAGCCATTTGTCCCCACAAGTGTTGGGTTCATGTCACCCCCACACAAAAGGTCAATTTGCAAAAGCTGCTGTACAGCTGAAGCGTTTCTGTCTGCTGGTATTTGGTTCAGGATTAGAGCAGGCTCTTTGCAGCTGGGATTATTTAATGATTTCAGAACAGGCTCTTCCCTTACACACAAACACCTTTTGTTCATGTTCTCAAATAGTCCCCAGGTAATTCTAACTGGAAGAAGATTTTAAGCATCAGAGTGTTGTATTTTTAAGAGGGGATTTTTCCTTGGCTGTAGTGCCAGTATCAGTATATCCACCCCCATTTTTAACTTGTCAAAGGCTGCTCCATGTCAGGTTTTTCCAGAACATTTTATTAAAACACAAGTTCATCTTTAAAATTACTAACAGTAAACACAGAGAAGGAGTCACTGTCAGGGATGCTTGATATGTTAATTTGAGGCAACATAAATTGCAAGGCTGTAAATTAATAAAACACTGTTCAAAATATGTATTTAGTTTGAGGTTAAAAACAGCACTTGAAATCCTGGCCAGAATGTAGGGACTCCAGTAAAATTCAAGGGAAAAACATTTATTTAAACTGCTCCAAACCATATCAGAGAATCAAAACCTAAACTTACATAAATAAATACATTTTTCATTTGCAGTGGTTGATCTTTGCAGTTGTTTCCTCTCAATATTAGTGGGCCTGAGGTAACACACAGAACCTTGAGTTGTGCAGAAAAATTATATGCCCAGCTTAAATTCATCCTGCTGCAACCTCCCAGCCATGTTCCCCATGTAAGTTGTTATTTATTGCTGGGTAGAAACCCTTGTGAGAGTTAAAATTACAGGTGCAATCATTTATGTAAAAACTATTTTCTCAATTTAATGAAATATGAATTATTTCCCATATTCAAATTAGCTTGTATCTGAGCAGTGACATTTAAATTCATTTAGTAAAGCACACATGCACTATTCAGGAAGAAAGGTACATGAAATAATGTGAAACACCCACAAAAGACAGTGTAGTTCTTCATAGCAGCAATAGCAGTTAAACTAAGAAATTAGAATTTCATTAAATACTTTCCTAGATTGATTATAACTGGAAAAGTTTTATTAAGTTATGAAAGCTCTATATGATAACAAACTGGGGAAAACTCTATAGGACAACCAACTCCTCTTTTCAATGTCTGTCAGCTTTAGAGGGTGTTTCTTTTCTAGAAACAATAATTTTTTCTACATTTCACTTTCTTTGCACTTTCCCACCATAATTCCTGGAGAATTGTTTGTCACATGAACAGCTTAAAAAAAAAACCCCAACCAGTACATACAACATGCAAGATAAATCTCATGGCAAGGAAGATATTTAAGGTACTGTGATAAGGAATATGGAATTCAGTGCTATTACATTTTTATGAGCATGTACAGAAATAAAATGCACACAGGGAGAAAAGCTGGAGTTAAAAACCAAAGCCAAGCCCTTGTTACCACCCCTCCATTGCATATGTATTTTTATTTAAAAAAGCTGCCTAGTCCAGCAGTTACCTGTGGCATCCAGGAAACAGCAAATGGAACAGGAAAATCCACAAGGCAGTCTGGTGGTTCTGTGGGATACTGAGGGAGGGAAGGAAAAAACAGTTTGGGATTTTTTTCTCTTAGTGATTTAAAGTCAGACTGATACTCAGCTGCCAAATTTGATAACAAAATATGAGCACTTCAAGCATCTTGAGAACTTGGCTCTGAGAGGAAACAGTATGTAAAGAATTTTCAGGAATAATTATGAATGTTAATTATCATTTAAAGAAGAAAGCTACATGTAAATGTTTTATTTATCAGTATTTAGTAAAGGCAGGAGAATCCCAATTTTCTGTGTTCAGTGGTCACAAAGGAACATTAAAGAAACCTTAGGAAACAAAGCATGAAATATTTTTTTAAAATTTCTCCTCAATTATACATACTAGAAACCAAAGTTTAAAAATCAAACACCCCTTCCATGAGTCAATAACTAATTTTCATTTAAGCTGAACTATTTGTTCTGAATGGTAACATTTTGTTTTTTAAAACTGAAAGTAATGCAGAGTACTCAACTATTAAGAAAGAAATGAGTGAACATAGACCAAAATAAATAAAACAAAACTTGATCCAAATTAAGAGACAACAATAAGAAAAATTTTTAAAAGACTGTATTAAAAAAGAAGCTATAAAATGTTTGATGACTCCATGACATCTTAGCTTATTACAGTTACAATCAAATGTGTGTGTCAGAAGTTATCCTATTTTTCTTAGGCCAATTTAAGCAACTATTAAATACAATATTTATATTGGTTTTCTGAGCATGCAGCTAACTTTATCTAGAGAAAGCATTTTCATAGCCCTTGCCAGATCATTCAGATAATTACCAAAGTGTCTTAATTACTACACATCAGGCAAATCCTTCCAGTGGCCTGTTTGAAGCCTTGGGGTCTGAAATGCTCCTGCACGGATCTTAATCAAAGAAACAGCATAACAGAAATAAACACACTTTTATTAAAGCCTCTTATCAGAAGAAATGCCTTCCCAAAAAAGACTTCAGCCAAGTCTCCTCAAATGCAGTGTCTGTGTGTATGAAGGCAAATCAAATCCCCAGAACAGTATTTCACACACAAATTTTGTCTGGCAAGTTTAAATGCCAGACATGGTTTACAAAGGACAAGAAATTGATCCTTCATCATGAAAAATACTTGAAAACAAAATGAAAAAAATGAAAAAGAAAAAGGATGATTACTTATTAAAACAGACAAGTCTGATAATCTAATCTTTTTGTTACATATATCTTTAATTGTTAGATGGTGTTTTTTCTGCTATGAGGAGTATTCTGCAATTTTATTACTATCAAATGAGGAATATTCAGCTATTTTATTACTATCAAAAAACCCCACAAGTTTGCACAAGGACAGAAATTGGGAATCTCCGTTCCCTCAGGACTCTGCTAAGTTAATGCTGAACAGAATCAGCCAATGCACCAGTGTCAGTGTGACCATGGCAGCTGCTTGAGAAAAATGAATGTTTCACTGTAATTTGTTCTGCATTTTTATACTTTCAAATAGTTAAAATATTTTACTTCTATTGTCCTAAGAGCAAAAAGCCTTAGGGCAACAGGTTGCACCAAATTTCTAGTGTCACACAAAGCATATTTATCCCTTATAAACAACACAACCTGGTTCCTCTCCTTGCACATTAAATAGCCCATAATTGCACTTCCATCAGTGTATTTAATAATGGACTGACTAGCAAATTAATTATGCAGTCATTACTCTCTGCATGTAGGACAGTTTTACTCTTTCTAAAAATCCACTGGAGCAACACTCATTCCCAAACAATATTTTTCCCCTACAAAGGTAAAGCTTGTTCATGTTATGTAAGACTAAAAAAATTTTAAAAAACCTCCTGGTTTGTAAAGGAATACAGGATGCCTGTCAAGGTGGGATTACATCCTACAATTCCATGTCCCTCTTTGTGCTTTCAAGATTATAACTTGAGCTGATGGACCACAGATAGTCCCAAACAACATCCAGACACTTTTAGATTCCTTTTTCCCCTGGACTGATTTTCTGAAGACAACAATTATTGCCAGGCAATTGTCACCACACAGCCTGAATATTCACAGTCTCTGGTGGGAGATTTATGCCTTGAAATGAGACATTCTATGAAGAAATGTAGTAATTTGAGTTCAGTGATAAGTACCAGGAAGAATTAAATTTTTTCTCTTTCTGCAAATGCCATGGGTTTGATTTGCAAGTACTGTCAAAATGAGACATTTATTTAGACTAAAAAGAAATAATTTTTCTGACTGACTTCAGTTTTTCATAAATCTTTACATCTCTGACTTAAACAGCAAGACTTGTTAATAACCAACCCAACATCCTCTAATTCTTGTTCTGTGCACAGTCTCTGGATGGAGTGATAATGAAGGAAAGTCTCCCAGATGGCTTTGTCAGTAATCCAGTAAAATGAGTACAATATCAAAGTGTTTTTCATGTGATGCACAGATGCATCTTACAGATAACCATAATCCAATATTAATTTTAAATATAGCTAGTCTGAAAACTCAAGAAAAAAAAATTAACTGACCTATTACCTTGCAGAACAGACACACCAGCAAGCAAACCAATCCTCTAAAATCCTAATGAATTAAGAAAAATCAATATATTGCAAGGAAGCCTCAAGATATCTTTTCCCACATCAATTTACCTTTGCATTTAACTTGAGAGTGATGAGATGCTGCCGACCACAAGAGTCTTCAGCTTTTAACTTGACTGTGCTCAGCCCAGTGTCCACATAGGCCACTCTGGAAGAGAGAAGAAAACTCTGAGAGCCCTGCAGTTCACAATACCCTGATTAGTCTGTTACAAATATTAATCAGAAGGAGCCCTATATGCCAAGCATTTCTGCTGCTGCAGATTTACTGCTGTTAATACACCAGGCTGGTGCTTAATGCAGCCATATATCTCAGGGTTATTTACAGAGTGTGTCAGGGCTCATGCTGTGGTCAGTGAGCACCGGGTTGCATTTTCCATCAGCGGAACCTCTGACACACACAGCGTGTTCCTGTCAGCCTCTGCTTATGTACACATTAAACTTCCTGTCAAATCTGTGATCCATTTCTGCAGTTTCTTACTCTATCAGACTTTTATGCTCTTGATTTGCTTTTCTCTTCAATGAAGTTCTCTTTTATTATCAATACTATTATTGTGGGAAATTCAGTGCATATTGGTTCATATTCCAAAATTGATTTTCTGCAGAAAATAGTACCTGAACAGGTACAAAATGAGTTATTTATGATGATTTGCCTTCATTTCATGACAGTTTTACACTGTATTCATGCACCCTAGCAAGCAGAAAGTATATACTAAATGTGAAAAAGAAGTTTTAAAACTTCTGACTCTTTGCTTAAGATGTCACTGGTTCATGTCTCCCACCACAATGAAGATGGATACAATTGTAAAATATATTGTTCTCTACAGGTGGATTCTGCTTAGTAGCATCAACAATTGCCAAAAAGGTTCAAACCTCCCCATATATTATATTTACCAGTAAACTGGGCATGTGGATATTCTGGCATTTTTACTATGTCATTCCTGTGTAAAGATAAAAAGCAGTCCAAGGTAATTGCCCAACTTATCACCCAGACTGATGGAAAGGCCTAACACAGTTCAGAGGGAGCATGTGCTTGCTGGCCTAAGCAACATTTATTTTTTTAAACCACCACATACTAGAAAAATCATGTGGCTCTCGCAAGTGAAGCTGGCAACAGAGTTGTAGAGGCCTGTGGAAGAAAAAGCAGATGTACCCTAAAGGGTTGTACACCCCTAGGAAGGAAGTGAAAAGAAGAAAATTGTCTACAAAAATGAAATAGCCTCAATAGGAGGGAACTGAAAAACACTCATGGAAAAAGCAGTAGCGGTAATAAGAAGAGAGAGAGACGTTATTTCATGTTTAATGCTGATTAATGCAATATTAAAGAGACCTGCAGATTTCTGGGAGCATTTCTCCACAACAGCTGAAAGAAAAGACAAGTCTTGATAAAATGTAATTCAACTGGAGCCAGTTAAACTTGATATACTTGGAAAAAATTAGAGGATTCTTCCTTCAACTGGGGGGAAAAACATCATTACTCCTGCTTTGTTCCAACTTTACCTCAAAAGTGTATCAGAGTTCTATAAAGATGAGAAACCACCTCTATAGCACCCCTCCATCTGCTGCTTCCTGGACTGGGGGGTTCCTAAAGCAGCAGCTAAGGCCCAGTATGGATACTGCAGTGAAAAATGCAGCAGTGTCCACAGCAAAGCACAACTGCTGCCTGCAAAGAGCCACAGCAAAGGAAAACAAAAATGAAATTATTAAATTAAAATTAATGGGATGATACCAAGGTGTCTGGGATTTTACCTGTTCTGACAATCATCTTGTTTGGACCACTTCAATCTCGATTTATAAGATAAGGATGGATTTTTTAGTTTAAAGTCACACTTTTTGTATAACCATATAAAGATTTGTGTACATAGGTAACATTTCACTTATACAGACTTTTGTTCCTCTGTAGGCTCTGTCATTTTATCACAGAAAAAAGATTAAAAAAGGAATAAAAAGAATTAGCATAAAGATGGAAAGCCTTAGGTAAATCTCTGAAGTCCAGCATAACACACAAATGACTGAGAGCACAGGAGCAGGCAGGATTCCCTGGAAATGGAGAAGGCAAGAGAAGAAGATACTTTGTATGAAATAAATGGGAAAGTATCAGGCATAAGAGCTTTGAGACAACATGGACTTAAGAGATACTGGCAACATTTTTGAATCCCCGTGAGGGTTATAGGAGGTTTTTTATAGTTGATAATTTGCCTTCCACTGCCACTGGCTCAACCAGCTTGAATAAGGGGAAGTATTAGAAGAGCCTTTCCTGTAACTTTACTCCTGCAGTAGTATCTCTCGCTCCCCAGTTCAAATCTTTCAACTTTTTTTTTTTTCTCAGTTAGATTTGGGTGCAGTCAGCTCCCAGCATGACCCAAAACTTGCTAGGAATGAGTAAATCTGGGGTACACAACAAGCAAGGGTTTTTCCTAAGAAAAATCCTTAACTAAAGCTCAAGGTGTGAGCAGTGATTGCTCCTTGCTGGCAGCACCAAACCAGACAGCTCTGCTCAAAGATGACTGCAGGATGTTCTTAACTGCCATGCAAATAAAGCATCACCTACAACTCAAAACCAGCCTCAGTTAAGAGGCTTCCTTAGAGAGCCACTTCAGTGCTAAAAGCACTCTGGAATCAAAGGTGTGACTAGCTAATGGACTCCACATGGCCTGTCCAGGTTATTCTTCTTCCAAGCCAGAGCAAACCTGATGTGATTCCCTATGTGCAGCACAGTCCCTTGATCAGGGACTGATTTCCCCAAACCTTCTTCAAGATTTTGGGGTTTGTTTTTTTTTCACTGGTGTTTTGTTTTTTATCCATTTTGGGAGAGCAAACACAATTGAAAATTTACTTCTCATGTGTTTAGGAAATTTTACCTAATATTCTCAGACTCGACTCTGTGAAATTTGAGTATGGCACAATTTCGTATTAGCAATGGCAACCACTGACAAAAGCTTCAGCTGATTTCTCAAGGGTGCTTTCAATCTTTAAATAAAAGTGGGCCTTGAAATTCCCACTCAGTGTTAATCACATGTTGTTTATCTATATAGAAATCAGGTGGGAAAACTCAAAACTATTCTTACACCTAAGGCTTCTTTATTTCATTTAGCACAAGATACACCTGTTCAAGTTTTGGGTTGAGACTTTTCATATTCTCCCCTCCACTCATGAATTTTTTGGGTAGATTTAACTTTCTGTGGAATAAATAATAAATTCCTCTAAGAAGACCCTTGTGCTGAAAGAGCAGGTTCTTTAGAAGTTATTGTGCTAATTCTAAAAAAAGTAGGAAATGTTTTTATGAAAGCATAAAGGTAAATGATGATCAACCATAGGGTTAGTCACAACCAGCTGTACAAAATAGGGAAAAGAGAGCTATAAATATTAACATTAAATATGTTTAATATACCAGTAGTTTATAGGTCAAAGAAGAAATGATTTCTTAGTAGTGTATCACCTTTCAGCTCAGTTATTTGAGACAGAAAATATGCCTAGAGTTGATACAGGTTTTTTGGGTGTTTTTAATTTAAAAACAAAGCAAAATCAGTTTCTGAATAGGGTAAATGAACAGAACAAGTACATTGGATGTGTTCAGCTCACAAATACAAAAGAGGAACAGATATTCTAAAGATGATGTTTGTTAAGAACTAAAACAATCACACCTATTCCAGCCCAGTATTTCTAGATCTCTGACAAGGCAGGAGTAGTATTCTGGAGGCCTTGGAATGTGCAGGTCTTGTGTGTTCTTTAAAGCAATTTCCTGTTTAAAAGAACATTAAAAACATCATTAAGAGCAATTTCAATATTTTTGCATCTATTTAGCCATGTGATTTTTGCAATTCATTTGGAAATATTAAGCTTATGTAAAATTAACTGTACACTGCATTTGTTTTGTTATAGCCTCCAGCTAAAGCAGACAAAGAAGCTGTTTGGTAAATTACTTCAGATACTGGTAATGAAAACATCTGCAATTTAAAAAAACCCCACAGATGTTGACAACGGAGTCTTCAGATGCAAATATCAAATGTGCCTCTTTTTCAGCTAATAAATCTGAAGTCAAGCATCTTGACTGAAAGAACATTTCAAAGGAAGGTTCTATTAAGCCCACAGCTGTCTCCTGGGCTCCACTGCCACAAAAGACAACACATCTATGATATTCCCCATATTTATATATATATATATATATACTTTATATAGCAATCAAAAAACAAAATCAGTTTCTCAGTTTTAACAACACAGGATCCCTTGGAGTAAGTTTTGGTGCAGACACTCTTCAAGAATGCAGTAATGTTTCAAAAAGAACTTTTTATCAAAAAGTTAATGTTACTGTGAAAAATAAGCCCTAACCATGTTGTGTTGTGCTACTTGTTCTTTGAAAGTGCATTTGAGCTAAAATTATGCTTACAGAACACATACATTGATGACATTTAAAGTTATTAATAATTTAAATGAAAATATAATTTTTAAGACAAGTTTAACAATAATTCTTGCCCAGGTCTCCTTTACTGTTGTCAGTGTTTTCACTCTCTGCAGTAACTGAGAACCACTATTTTGCTATTTTGAATGAACTATACTTTGACTGCATTCTCATTGTCTGAGTGCTTGTGTAGGCAGGCAAATAGATTGGAACAACTATTATAAAGCTTTCCAAAACAGACATTCTTATTTAGGTCTATTCCAAGCATAGCAGAGCAGCAGTGTAATGCCAGGAGGAATTTCTGCTGTGGTTTTGAAGAATACTTCCTGTGTTTTATTCCTCAAGTAAAGTAGGTTGGATGAAGTATTCATCAGCAAGAATGCTCACAGAAAAATGTTTTACTAATAGATAAGAATTCCCAGTTACATGTTGATTAAAGGTTTGCTACTCTTCAACCCCAGACCTGAAAAACTTTTAGAAGAAGAATAAACAGCAGCCTCTGAAATATTAGGGGAAAAAAAAAGCTTCTGCATTTATTTGTCAAATTGTTAGTCAGCTGAAAGCACCTTCAGCAATCCACTGACTTCATAGCCCATTGTATAATTACAGGCCTGCTTTACCATCTAGACAATAACAGGAATTCCAAGAATATCACTGTAAAGAGGATGGCTCTACACTGAGATTCCTTGCTGGGTTTTAAATTTTTATAGCACTCCAACTTCCAAAGAATAAAGTCACTTAAATCCTAAAGGATATTTATACAGCTATTACATGAACAGCATAAATACAAAATCACCTCTTCTTAATAAATAAATAAAAAAGAGCTATATATCTACGGGACAGTAATCTATAAAACACTGAAAGTGAAACCCAAAGCTCTAAGAGCATCCCATGTCCCACACACATATTCTGCCACTCACCAAAACAGTTTTCAGCTCCACCATAAAGCTGACAAGGTCTGGGCAGCTGTGCAGCCGCTGGAGGAAAGAGAGGATTAGCTAATTTTCTGCAACTTCTGGTGCTTCAGCCCAACTGTTTCTCTGGTATTGTCAAACCAAACATAAAAAAAGACCAAGTGCATTCCACATGTTTAAATTACAGAAGAGAAATTCCAGGAAACTTAACTGAGAATGAAACATCCTCTGGCAGCACTCATTTATGGATGTATTGAGATACAGTGTCTCAAGCAGCACCTGTGGCAAAGGCTCCTCCTTGGAAACAAAGTATTCCTTGGGACTTCAAACACTCTGCATCCTCACTCCAAAGCTTCCTTTGGATACTGAGATGCAATTTAGACCCCAAGAATGAACTGAGTCTATTAATAATTAACGTGAATTCTCTCCTTTGCATTGTGAACAACTTGTAAAAAAGTAAATACATTTTTAAAAAAGACAAAATCTGTTCTAATTGAGAGACTAAAGAAAAATTCCAGTAAAATGTCATAAGTAATTTATTAAAAATTGTTCTAGCCTGATCTCAAAACAAAGAAGTGTAAAGGTTGAATAAAAATAAATATTTACTAAATTCTATCCATTTCTCATTATATTTACTTGTAAATCCTCAGACATTTAAAAATAAATCTTGGCTCTAGGGTGAAAGGAAGATTCTTTAACCCTTTTAGAATAGGTGTGCAAGCACAAGATGTCACAGAATCATTAGATTTCAAAGATTTTTTCATTAGATATCAAAGATTTAAGACTATTTAGTAGTAATAATAATAATAATAATAATAATAATAATAATAATAATAATAATAATAATAATAATAATAATAAGTGGTTTTAAACTTGTATACCTGCTTCAAAACGTGCCGGTAGCTGTGCAGGATCCTCTTCAGCCGCCAGCTGCACTCTATCCTGGACAAACAGAGTTTGTGCACATTTCAAACTCACACTACATCATCTTTCAAAGGCAGAAAGCTTTCTAAACACAACAGCTTTTCTTGGAGAAAAACAAAGGAAGGAAACAATACTTAAAACTCTGTTCAAAGTTACTCAAAACTTCCAAATGTCACCATGCTAAAGCCCATTAAAAATTAAGCATCAACCTGCAAAAGCCTGCTCCGTGCTGAAAACAACAACATCATTCTTGCAAGCGAGTGTAACTTCATAAAATACACTAATATTTAAAAGTGATAACCTGCAAATGTCAAAGTTACCTGTAATGCAGTTTTAATTACCCAGCCTAGAATGCAATAAAGCCATGGAATGCCACATCTGCTCCCAGTTTGGGGCTGGCCTAGGCAGAGCTGTGGAATACAAAGTTAAAGCTCATCCACGTACATGGATTTGCCTCTTTCACCCACTTCCCACAGACTGCTGGGATAAACACAGAAATGAGAACAGGGCTGGCTTCTAAAGAAAGTTGGGTCATACCAATTAATAGAAACAGCCAACAGAAAATGAAGTTAAAAAGCTCTGTTAACCATCATTGCTTAAATTGCTTACATAATTGCTTAAATTTACAACTTTGCACTGAATTAGCTGTTTCCCAAATGGTGACATAGAAATGATCTATAAATACAAATTATATAAAATATATAATTTTTTCCCAAGTACATTGCTTCATATATGTAAATACAACCAATTAATTACAACATGTTTCAAAGTTAATTAACAACTAAATATTTTGATATAGGCAGTGCTTATTGTCAGCATTTATTACCACTGATGCTGTGCAATTTTGTTGCAAGGTTAAGCTGAAACCGGAGAGAATTAATTAATAACACTGATATTGGAAAAAATAATAACTCATTTTCATATCCATTATTGTTTTTATCAATATTAATTTTGTTACATTACACTTTTAGAAATTAGTAGCATAAATTCTCTTACCTGGCATTTTTCAATTGCAAATCCACTGGTAGCAGTATCCTGATGTGGAAGTTTCTACCCTTGAAAAGAAGTATTTAGTTAATAGGAAGGTGAGAAAAGAAAAATATTAGACACTTGTGGGAAGGATTCCTCATCAGATCAGCTACTAAGAAAGAAAATTTGTCTTTTCTGTCTTTCAGGAATATTATTCAGAATCTCTTTCCTTAGGGATAAAAAAGCAGTATGAGTGACAGGCACAAATAATGTTGATTTTAATTCTGAAGCTGAAGTACTCTTGACCTTTAATTCACAATATTCAGTAAAAACTCTTCAGTACATCACATTTCATAAAGCAAACATAACACCTTTCAAGAGAAAAATAAACCTTATCCAAATCTGGACAAGACAAAAACATATAATTTAATCCAAAGCATGCTACTGTACATGAAAGTTTGTCTCCAACTCCAGTAAGACAAAACAGATGCTTATCATAAAAGCAACTACACTAAAAAGAACCTTGGGCACTGATCCACAGCACATTTCAGCAGAGTTTTACAAACTGTAAACAAAAGCAGCCCCAAGTACATAAATTTAATTTTTTTTTCTTGTCAGTGCAATCCACATGAGGCAGCTTCTAAATACCCCCTACTTGTATTTTCATTCCTTATTGAGGTTCTCCCTCTACTTTAATAAAACTGAAATAAAGTCAGTGAAGCCTCAAAGCAAAGGGGGCAGATAAGTTATCCTAAAACTTTTATTCCAGATCCTACCCCAGCTCAGGACACCTTGAAGTTGGGGTACTGGGTCCCCAGCACAAGCAAGACATGGACATGCTGGAGTTAATCCAGGGAGGAGCTCTGAGGGTGACCAAAAGCTCAAAGCATCTCTCACGCCAGGAGAGCCCGAGGGAGCTTGGACTATTTAGCCTGGAGAAAAGAGGGATCATGGATGACTACAGAAGGTACAGCCAGATCTGAGTGACACACACTGACAGGTGACAGAAATACAGGAAGTATCATCTAAATGGAATGGAAAAAAACCCCTTAAATAGTTAAGGGGGGATCAGAAACTGGAAGAAGCCATATAAGAGGTTGCACGCTCTTGGTCGGAGATATTCACAACGCGGCTGCAAATGGTCCAAAGCAACCACTTAAGGCAGAGGACCTCCAGACGTTTCTTTCAATCTCAATGTCAATTACATTTTTGACAATGCTAGTGGACACAGCCCACGTCTTTTGCCATCTACTTAGAGGAGTAAAGCCCCACGCTATTTCTAAATTAAAATGCACCCGTTCAGAGCTCTTTGTATGTGATATTTTAAGGAGCCACAGCTGCACAGTGTCAGTGCAGGCAAAGCCGGGCTCCTCACGCTGCCTCAGGCGCTGTTCTGCCCCTGCACCGCGCTTTCCACACCCCGAAGGACGATGCAGCCGCTTCAGCTGAAGCCTCAAAAGTAAATGAAAGGAAAACACCCATCACCAGTCATTTATGTCAACTTTTACCACAGGCCATGAACGCGGGCACATTCAGCCTTGCCCCAAAATCACTTTTGTCAGCACAACTAACCCAGCCCAGAAGGCAGCAGGAAACCATTCCCGGGGCAAACCCGCGGGACGGCGGCGGGAAACGGCACTCCCCAATTCACATTGCCGGCGGCTCAGTCAGGAACCCCGGCAGGCTGAACCCCTCAGAGCCGGCAGGGCGGGAAACGCTTCCCCCTCAGAGCCAGGCGCGGCACGGCGGGAAGCGGTCTCCCTCCCAAGACCCGGCAGAGCGGGAAGCACCCTCCCTCCACCTCAGAGTAAGGTCCGCCGGCCGAGCGGCGCCCGGGCCGCGGTACCTGGGCCGTGACAAAGCCCTCGTAGGCGGTGCCGTGGCGGTCCTGCGGCAGCAGCAGCGGGCATTGCCGGAGCAGAGCCCGCGGCCCGGCCATGTTCCCGCCCGGCGCCGCCGCCGTCGTTCGAACGCGCGGCCCCGCCCCTGTCCGCGGGCGGCGCACGCGCCTGAGGGGAAGAGAGGCAAGGGGCGGGCGCGTGAGGGGCGGCGCGCCACGCTGAGGGGAGCGCACCTGAGGGGACGAGCATAACACTGAGGGGAGGAGCGCACCTAAGAGGAGAGCACCCGAGGAGAGGAGCACACCTGAGGGGGGAGTACACCCCAGAGGAGGGTTGTGTCGCTGAAGGGAGCACACCTGAGGAGGGGGGAGCGTACCTGAGGGGTGAGGTGCCGCTGAGGGGAGCGCACCTGAGGGGGAGCACACCTGAGGTGAGGGTTGTGTCGCTGAGGGGAGTGCACTTG